>NW_021318474.1:21257-27663 GCF_001605985.2 Dendrobium catenatum | reverse complement strand
GAATCGACTTGTTATTGATGTTTTAAATTATAGACTTCTTTTTTTAGATTGTGATTGAATGGAGTTTTTAGATGACTCTGGTAAATGGTCGGATGTATCGAAATTCTTTCCAAGTTAGATCTCAGGGCATGACAACTGGTATCCTTTCACTCCCTCCTGGTGACAGCAGAGTACCAACATCTTTTCTCACCCTACTGGTGATGGTAGAGTACCGATGTCATTTCTCACCCTCCTAGTGACGGTAGAGTACCAACATTCTTTCTTACCCTCATAGTGATGATAGAGTACCAGCATCCTTTCTCACCATCCTGGTGATGGTAGAGTATCAGATCTTTTCACACCCTCCTGGTGACGCCAAAGTACCAATATTCTTTCTCACCTTCTTGGTGATGGCAGAGTACTGACGTTCTTTCTCACCCTATGGTGATTGCAGGGTACCAACATTCTTTCTCAACCTATTGGTGATGGAAGAGTACTAGCATCCTTTATCACCCTTCTACTAACAGTAGAGTATTAGATCTTCTCCAAAGATATTCCCTCAAGAGTTTTCAAAGAAGTAGGGAAGAGATTTGAAGAACTTACAAAGAGATCCTCACTTTTGGCAACCTTGTGAACCCTTCATAAATTCTACTTGCAATATCTCTCAACCCTCACTCTCAAATACTCTCCCAAAATATTCTCACTCTCAAGAGAAAATTAGTAGAAGAAGCAAATATAATCAGTTTATAGGACTCTTTTATATGAAAGGACCGAAAAACTATGCAAAAAATTAAAAATTTCATGTTGGACATACTTGGATCGTATAGTACGATCGTACTTCATATGTACAAATAGTTCAAAAAATCCTTGTATGATTCTAGATGAACTGATTTTGTACTCAAACAGTCGTATGCATAAACTGACATCGTACAATACGAACAGTTCAAAATTGAACAGGTTCGTCTGGTATGATTTCATAATCAGTTTATAGGACTCTTTTATATAAAAGGACCAAAAAAATATGCAAAAAATTAAAAATTTCATGTTGGACATACTTGGATCGTATAGTACGATCGTACTTCATACGTACAAATAGTTCAAAAAATTCTTGTATGATTCTGGATGAACTGATTTTGTACTCAGTCAGTCGTATGCACAAACTGACATCGTACAATACGAATAGTTTAAAATTGAACAGGTTCGTCTGGTATGATTTCATACAAACCCATTTCATACTATGAATGTCATCTGTATGAACCCAACTTCGTATAGTAAAAACTTGTTAAATCAAATCATCCTTCATATGGTATAAACATGGACAAGCCCATTTCATACTCTGGATGTCATCTATACGAAACTAATTTTATACAGTATAAATAGTTCAAAAAATTTACCTATTCATATGGGACGACCTGGTATATACTGATTTCATACTCTGGACATCATCTATAGTAAACTAAATTCGTACAGTATGTTAAGTTTAGAAAATGGTGAGTTCGTTTGGGATGAACTGGTATATATTCATTTCGTACTCTATATGTAGTCTGTAAAACCAATGATTATACAATACGAATAGTTCAAAAGAAATTTCCAATGCATGGTTCGATTAACTTCTTTCTGAAGGAACACTCAAGTTAAATCATCTAGTATGATTCCATAATTGAATAATATGATTAGTTTTAAAAATAACATTTTTGACTCACTCCACTATTGTGTGTGCATAGTTACCCAATTACAATCATACTCTCTCAGACTCAAGAAAAATAGAAATAGTATAAACTTAAATTACAAAAAACCTTAATCTAATATGTATTGAAGTATTTGGCAGTCTAAAGTATGATTTTACTAAAATGTTAGTACACACAAACAACACAAACAAGATTTTTCTAATACATGTTAGAAGAAATAATAATCAACACAATAATATTTTGGTATCATAAAAAAAACTCACATGATATTAAAACATAGTTGAGAACTAAGATGCAACAATATCCCCCTTGTTAAAGATAACAAAATAATTATCGTTTGAGTTAACACTTGAGACAATTTTTCTCATAAGCTCCCCATGAATGAATGACAAATTTAAAATAAAAGATTTGAATAAAAATTAAAAAAAAAAAACATAACTTTAAAAAAACTAAAAAAAAAATAACACGAACATATACACAAAATACACAACAAAAATAACATGAAAACACGAATGAACAAAATGTACACACATACATACATCAAACAACATACATCAAATAACCAATGCTTCAACCAATCAAAATATCAAACAATAACTAATGAATCCCCTTTTTGACAATAATAAAAAGGGAAGTATATCTTGAAATGAAAAGTTTCTATAGATAAATCAAAGTTATTGATGAAGAAGAAAATTTTAAACTAATTACAAATACACCATTAACTTCCTAATGCTAAAAAGAAAATTTTAAATTTTAAATCAAAGAACAAGTAAGATAAGAAAAGTCAACCAAGTTCACTATTCATTCTAGACAAATTAAATAAAAATTAATGATTACAAAAATGATGAAATAAAGATTAATTAATTTCTAATTCAATAGTGAAGATTACTATCGATTATATGAATTTGTATAAGATATAGAATGATAACAGAAAGAACAATATGAATTTTTCAATTCGCAACATTGCACATCTTTTTTATTTTTGTGGCATACTTTGTGCATCTTTTTAGTTTGGACTAATTTTTTACCTTTTTTCACTTTGGTGAACATTGTGCATCTTTTTAAACTACTGACACAATTTGTGTATCTTTTTAAGTTTGGTATGTTTTGTGTATCTTTTTATACTTTCAATCTTTCCAATATTAATAAATCTTAACATAAATTCTAATAATTAATAAAAATAAACACATTGAAAAATAAATAAAATAAAAGTAAGATATTTATCTTGCAATAATTATAGTTAAGTAATACTTGCTTATAAAAATATGAAATTAATCTTCTAATCTACATCCAGTCATAATGTAATTTAAAATTTTGAAAGATTAAATTTTGCAAGAAAATTAATTTGTAGAGTAAATTAATTTAAAATTTCATTCTAGAGATCAACTACAATTAATTTGTCTCCAAGAAACATAAATAATTCAAGAAGAGAAATTTTAGTACACACCAAAACATCATTTCATCATTTCATTTAATAGAAGAACCACATACAAATATATCTTTCCGTTTAAAACATTATCCACATAGAAATGGAAAAATAATAGCATAAAGAAAACTAACTCATGAAATCACTGAAATCACATGAAAATATCTCAACAATAAATACAAAAACTCATTAGCAAGTAAAACACAAAAGTACAACTAAAATCTAGATGGGCATTTGTCTAGAGGTGGTTGAGGGTTGAACATTATAAAGTAGTTATTGATCATAGCTACATTAGTGTTGACTGAGTCAAATTGCCCTCAGATCCACCCCATATCCTCATTGTACCCAGCATCCTACTGGTTCAGGTGATTCTCAATTTGATCAAAACGTTATTCAAAATGAGTTTCCAATTTGTCAAAACTTTGATCCCAACTAAAAAGTGTCTGAAAAGAGGCATCAGTAAAGTAAATGGGAAGTTCAGTGGGTGGATGTTGACCTCATTTTTGTATGAGGTCACTTGGGCCAATCCTGACCCCAGATCAATTCAATCTCCAGACCAATCCAGACTCTAGGAGCCTTCTAGACTTTAGACCCTAGGATCTACTCTAGACCCTATGACTCTTCTAGACTCCAGACCTTAGGATCAATTTAGATCTTAAGTCAATCTAGACCTTAATTCAATTCAAACTTTAATCAAATCCAGACTTTAAACCCATTCAGATCTTAATCTCCAGTTCAATTTTAGATCTTATCTTTCATCTAGATTTAAACCTATCCAATCATTTATAATTCCCTAAATGATTATAAATTTGTAGGGTTAATTCAAACTTAATCTATCAAACTCAAATCCAGACCTAAATCCAATGTTAAAAGGCCAAGTCCTAAAAGCCTTTTCAGCAAATTTTCAAATACTTCAAAAACCAGTCAAATGACCTCCGATTCAGAGTCCGTCAGTTCCATACTGATGGGACATGTCTCTGGAGGCAACCCTCCAAATTTGAGCCCATTCTGAGGTCTCTAACCTCAGAAACTTAATCAAAATCCAAAGGCTGTAAAACCTTCAAATATTTACGGCCTATGCCACTAGACCTATCACTTTGAAGTTTCTGACTTTAGAGCCTTCACCAAAGCCTCTAGTCACTTCCAGACATTCAATCTTGATACATTGATCAATAAACTACATTTTTCTGGATCCATTTTAGCCCCTAGTCGTCATGAGCCCAAAATGATTAAAATACCCCTATGGGGGATCAAATATTGATTTCCAACCGAATTAACTCCAATTTGAATGCAACCACCTTCAGCAAGTTTCAAATGTCATTTCAAATCTGTTGGACCCATTCCCAACCCTTGGGTCAACCTAGTTGACCAAGTCAACAGGTTTGACCCAAAGGCCCTTTAAGGGCCCAAACAGGTGTTTTGAACCAAATGACCTCCCTAGATCCTGAGACCACATCCAATAGACCCCAATTTTCATTTTAAACCTGTCCAGCCCAGATCCACACTTTGGGCCAACCTGGTTGACCCAGTCAACCCAATCAACCCAATTACCCCTTAAGGTTTTGAATGGGTCATTTCAACCCATTTAACTTTTCCAAATCATTCAATTCCTCAAAACCACTTTAATTCATGTTTCAAACTTAACCGAATTTGTTTGGAGTCTAACCATGGTCAATTTGACCAAGTCAACCCATTTTGGCTTGATCAAGCCCATAGAAAACTCTTCATATCCATTCAAGCCTCAACCCATGGCTTTGTATTTCCTCCAAACAACTTCAAGCAGCTGGAATGGACATATGGCTGCCACCTCAGCAGTCAAAGTAACCAGTTGACCAGTCAACACATGGTCAAAAGACCATTAAATATTCAAAGAATTGATCCCATAGCATTCAAGTTCCAATCCCTAGCTCCAAACACAGCAACCAGCATTCAATACACTCTACCCCTTGCCACCTCATCAGTCCATATGGCATTGGACCAGTCAAACAGTCAAATCATGGGTTAAGAGGGGTCAAATCTGGTCAAAACCCCTCTTAAACCTAATTTGCTTTAATCCAAACCACTCCAGCTCATTCCAGCAGCTTTGAACCACTCTAGAAGCTTCCTAGGGTTTACTCCAGCCCTTTGATCTTGATCTAACAACCCCCATTACTCCATGTGTCCAAATAAAGGACAAAAGACAGTTTCCAAGTAGGATGTCCTTGATCCGTCCTTGGCTTCTGCTCCCACCTACCCCTGGACACTTGGCAACCATCCAGGAACTCTCCCAGCTAATCCCAGCCTTCTATTCAATCTGAGGGAGTTTGAATAGGGCAAGAGCCTGTTTTGAACATTCCATTCTCACTCTAGCTCTCTCTCTCCAACCAGAGCTCTTGAACCCCAATCTCCAGTCCATTTCAAATCCCTATGGCCTTCTCCACACGACTATAGTCGAATCCCACCGTTAGAAGTTCGCCGGCGGCAGGCTTCCCGGCGAACCGAGGTGATTTCCGTTCAAAGGCTCATAGGGATCGATCCAGGCGTTTTCGAGCCAAGGTTTCTTCTACAAAAAGGAGAGTGGACAGCCTACAAATGCAACATGCCATTAAACGGGTAAAACCGTCCAAAATCAAGGTGAAAAACTTAAACCCTAGGTCTAAGTACACTAGCTTAAATAGAGTTTTCTATAGTACATATTAAGCTATAAAATCAACTCCCCATTAATTATGTTCACTCCTAGTATCTCTGTTTAAAATTCCTTGAACTTTGATTGTCTGAGTTGGGAGAACGAGCTAGAAAATGAAGTTAGGGCGCATTTCATGATCCTGCTTCAGTATACGTTTTCTAGACTGTTGATGGCTTGATCAACGATCCAGATCGAGCCAATCCGCGGTCCGTCCAACCGCGTAATCTATTCGGTGGATCAAACTCTAGTTCAGCTTGATCGTAGCCGCTGGTTCAGAACCGCGGATTGATTCTCCGCCGTTCGATCTCGTTAACCGATTTCAAATGGCGGGATTTAATCTCGGCTGTTGGATGGATCCCGCGAACGATTGAACGGCGGATGTCCGTTGCCGACGTGGATTAGTGAAAACGCGTGGGCCCACGCGTTTTCTCAATCAGCCGGTAATCATTTGGCGCCGCGTTTTGACTGGACGAATCCCGCTCCTCCACGTGGCTCCGCGTTTTGATCGGACGAGCCAGAGCGCGACACCTGTCCCATTAACAGCCGCCGATTTAATTAAAGGGTTTTAATTTAAATTTAAAACCATTTAATTACAGAAATTTCAAAATATAATTAAAAATTATCTATAAATCCAAAAATTAATTTTAA
>NW_021318474.1:0-13889 GCF_001605985.2 Dendrobium catenatum | reverse complement strand
ATTAAAGGGGTTGTTTTGATGCCGGGAAAAAGAATACGGAGTAAAAGAAATCTTTTCAAGTTATTTGGATGATTGCACAATAAATGCATGAGACTTTTTTTTATGGTTTGAAGTAAAAGTAATGCAATGCAAATTAGAAAAAGATAGTGATTGATGGTAGTTGGTGGCGATGGGTGGCTGGAGGCAATGGTGGCGATGGGCGTCAGTGGTCATTGCCAAAGATGGTGGGTGGTTGTCGGTGGTGAAGCATACACCATGGTAAATCCTCTTGCAATTGTCTATCCTCTTGCAATTGTCTAGTAAGAACATCCACGATTAAAGTAAAAAAGATATGAGCTTAAAGCTAATCCTTGATGTAATCCAACTAAAATAGAAAAATACTTGGTCAAACATCCTTATATTTGAACAAAAGTAATAGCTCCTGCATATATATCCTAAATGACTTGAGTATGAGAATTATTAAATTCTGTATTTTTCTAAAACTCTCCATTGTGCTTTTGTTGGAATTTTATCATAAGCTTTCTCTAAATCAATCTCCTTATTCTCCCTATATTTATCCATCAAACCTCTCAAAGTTATTGCTTCTAGAGTAGACCTACTCGACATGAATCCAAATTAATTTTGAGAAACATTAGTATCACGTCGTAACATATGCTCAATAACTCTCTCCCAAAGTTTTAAAGTATGAAATATTATCTAAAGTCCTCTATAATTCATACACTTTTGTGCATCACCTTTATTCTTAAAAATATGAATCAACACACTCCACTCATTTGGTACATTGTTAGTCTTCAAAATAATATTAAATTTTTTTGCTAGTCAAGAAATTCCTTCATCTTCTAATCATTTCAGTACTTCTATTGAAATATAATTAGGTCCAACAGCATTTTCACATTCATTTTTTTTTTAACTTTTCTAATTTTGATTTTATTAATACACCAATAAAAATATAAAAATTATTTTTATTTAAGATGCTTAAATCACTAAAATCAATTGTATTTTAACAATCTTTATTGAAAAGCTTATCAAACATCACAGCTTCAGTCTTTGTTTGAATATCTCTCTCATATAGAAAACACTTTTTGATCTTCATCTTAAAAAAAATTAGTTGCGTCCATTTGCTTGCTTATTTAATAATTCTAAGAAAAAGAATATATAAATAAATTTAATTTTGATATTTGTTTATGCATTGTTATATCATTTCGGAATTTAGTAATGAATCTTTGTTAAAATTTGATTTTTTAATTTTTATATTCAAAAAAATATATGCATGAAAAAATAATCAAAATTTTTGCATCTATATGTTAAGATATAAAAATATTTTATTATTTTGAATAAGCATATATTTTATGAATTCCATTTTTATACCTATGCTATTTTAAGAGTTGAAAACATAAGAAATATTTGCTATCTATTTATATGCGCATAAGTTTTAGATATATAAAAAAGGAGCACTAAATATAAAAAAAATATAAAAAAATTAAAGCTACTCTAGTTTAAGGAAAGCGGACTATCATATAAATTTGGAAATACCCATTAACTATAACTAATAAATATAATTTTAAAATCTGACATGATTTAAAATAAATGTTAACTTGAAAAATTTTAAATTATAATTGTTATTATACCAGTCCCCAATTAATTTAGGAGATTATACATTTAAGCTAATAATAAAATTACATAAAAGATTATGTTTAGAACATATAATATTTAGAATTTTTAAAAAAAATTTCTAAAATTGCAGATACAATTTTTATCATCTAAAATAAATAACAAATATTAAAATATAAAAGTTTATTGTACTTTTTTTTAGGAACTATCCTAAAACCGGGGTGACAATGGCAGTTTTGGCTGGTCTTACGCGTTCTAATTGGTTTCCGAACCATCCCGTGTCCGCACAGAATTATCTCTCCTATTAGAGAGTAGATCCAGAATAGTAAAGTCTAAAAAAATACTATTCCTAAGATTCTATTATGATCTTGAGATGCGTCACATTAGATGTTGGAAGACATGAAGGTGATATTAAGGCTTCATTTGAGATGGCTTTCTTATTGTTTCTTAAAGCAGTTTTTTTGTACAAAATTTTTCAATTTTGCAAATTTTTAAATGTAAAAAAAATTTGTACAAAAAAGTAATAAAGAAGTAAAAAAACAAAAGGTGTCCAAAATTAAGCCTAAAATTATTTATATTTATATGGGAATTAGGCAGAAAATTTTAGTGAAAATGTGTCACTCCCCAAAATTCCCATTTATGATATGATGGATTGTGTAAGTTCCCTCATCATTCCCTAACCAATGAAAAAGCAAAACCAAATGCATTTTTTATATGGAAAAAACAATTCCAATAAGCAACCAAAATAGTTCATCACTAGCTCCAGTTAAAAAGAAGAAATTTTAGGTAAAAATATATTAAATTAAAATTAGACCAAAAGGAATATTAAATTTTTAAATTTTATTATAAACATCATATTAATCTCAAAACAAACTCAAATAATTTAAAACCATCCATCATAATCAAAAATTCAAAACACCCAATTCTTTTCCATCAGCAAGCAATATTTAACAAAAAAAAAAAAAAACTAATTAAACCTTTTACTAACCTGCTGTAAGAACTCATCCAGATTCTGCTGCGAAGATCCTCCAACTTCCAAAGCCGCTTGACAAACCTCCTTAAACCTTGCAACCCTTTCCCTCATCCCCTTACTTTCTTCATCATCAAAATCCATCAATTTCTTCACCTTCTTCACAATCATCTCCCTCTTCACAGTCTCCTCATCATTCTCTTTAAGCCTCAAACCAATCTTCCAATCATCGACAACAATTTTACTATTCGGTTGCTGGTCCCAAAACAAAGGATAAGTGATCATTGGAACTCCGGCAAAAATGGCTTCCAGCGTTGAGTTCCACCCACAATGAGTCAGAAACCCACCAACTGAAGAATGACAGAGAACTCTGAGCTGATCACACCATGGAAGAATAAAGCCTGTATCTTCATCAACTTTATCCACACAGAAAAGTTTATCTCGCAAGACCCATAAGAACTTAACCTTGCTTTGAATGAGTCCCATGGCGATTTCTTCCATTTGATGGTCTGAGATGGAAAGAAAACTACCCAAGGAGACATAGAGAACTGAGGAATTAGGTTGTGAGTCAAGCCATGAAAAGTAAGGGGAGGAGTCAGGATTGGTTGGGTATTGTGAGGGATCAAAGGGCCAATTTGGTAGATTGGGATGGAGAATTCTGATCTGATTTTTTCCATGACTGAGATCTCCGAGCTTATCGAAGAGGTTGTGAGGAGGCTGTGGCTGGGTGGAACCAGTAGTAGTTGCTGGGAGAATGCTCTTAGAAGGTCGAATGGTGGTGCATTTGGGAGCAAGTTGGCTGATGTGGGTTGAGGAGACATTGGGAGGTAGGAGAGTGTCTCATCTCCTGCATATGAGAGGCTACTGAGTTGATAAATATTGTTTGTAAATCTCATGACTTATATATGTAAGTAATAGGCCGAAATTTGTGGCAACGAGATCCATTGAAAGCTCTTTGATGTTGGCTTGATGATTATTTGTTTTTTAACGTCATTTATTGACACCAAATACATAATAAGCTTTGTTTGATTGGGCCATGGGTTGAGACTCAGTGGTAAATTCGTTATTATCTATATATATATATATATATAATATATATATATTATATTATATATATATTATATATATATATAATAATATATACTATATAATATAATATGATATTTAATATATAATAGTTGCATACACACAAACATATTATAGGCAAAATGTATATTTAATAATTTAATAATAAACCTCAAAGTAATGTCACTAAGTTCTTTGAACCAACCTATACTTGACTTGCTAGGTTCATATCGCTAAAGCAGATTAAAAATATTAGCTTGTTGGTTGACAAGAGAGTTGAACAATATTTAGAGCATTGCTCAAATTTATTAACTCATGTACACCCTTGGTTCTAATATATGTGATGTATTTTTTTTCCAAGTAAGAACACAAGATAAGAAAATAGATTGATAATAATTGATAAAAAAAATATAATAACTTATAAATAACTAAAAAAATAATTATCATAGTCTCTAAAATTTTCTTATATTTAGTAGAAGCCTACAATTTTCTTGTTCTCCATAGAATATAGAACTTTCATGTAATTCATTGAAACTCTCATTTATTGCATCAATAACCCTCTATAATATCCAATAAATAGAGATCGACATTCTTCTACAATTTTATAATAAGCCAAAATTGAAATAAATACAAAAATCCCACTATTTTAAAATCCTTTATTTCTCCAACAAAGATTTTGTTTGGGACAAATTTCTTACTACTATAAAAGACAGTAAAAAAATTATCCCAAACAAAGCCAAGACAACCATTTCTTAGACTAAAATAACACTCAAACTCATTTTGTATAAAAAGATTAGATCACATTGTCCTGTATTATCAAATCCTCCATGACTGGTGATAAATACTTCCATATGAAAAACTTTATGAGATATTGTTACATATTTTCTATCGGACAAATTTTTAAAAGTGATACGCTATGAAGTTTAATAAGTGGAAAGATTACGTTGAATAGAAAATTAGCGGAGGCAAACTAGTCATTACCTTTGTTAACAACTTGCTTGTCACCCGTCATCCCCTGCACCGTGGCAGCACATCAAGCTGGTTGGGCGGCTGAGGTGGGCTAGCTGATCGAGTGGGTCAGACCTGCCAGTCATTCGGAAGCTAAACAACTGGCAAAATAGTGCGAAAGGGAACCGACTAGCGAAACTCGTGCAGAAGGGAGTTGACTGGCGACTCGTATATAAGGGGGTCGACTGGCGAGTTGTTTGGAAGAAAAATGACTGCCAGTCGTGCAGAAGGGCGACGACTGGCAAAATTGTGCGGAAGAGCAACAATTGGCGACTCATGCAAGGGCAATGACTAGCGAGCCGTTCGAACTGGTGAGAGGATACGTGAGGGCCGGCCCGAGGGTAAGGGTTGTGCCCGTGGCGTGATAAAATTGAACGGGTAATTGTTATCGTAACTTTCCCTTTCCATTTCCCTTTTCTCCCATGTGCAGTCCTCTCTTGTGCGCAATAGTTATATTCTACAATTTTTGCTTCTCCTCTCTTCTACCCACAGCAGCAACAATGAAGATCAGATCTGACATTGTCGGTTTGTTCTCATTATCATCTTTTAGTTTTTGTTACTTGATTTCTCTTATATGCTTGCTTCTTGTATGAATTGTTAAAAAAAATAAAAGTTGAGAAATTTTACTTCAGGATCATAGATACACCTACAATACCTCCCACTACTAGAGAACATTGAAATGTTCAGCACTTACTCGTTAGAGAGCACACTGTTGACCCGCCTGTACAGGGAGTTATCAGAGACTATAAAACCAAAAAGGGCGAAGATTGCTAGTTGCATTCATTCATTACAAATTCGGGCATGGGAGCATATACATGTGGGTCATCCTAGGCTGCACATTCCAATCCCAGAAACACTAGAAGGGGCTAACGTCAGGGTGAGGTCTGAAAACTTTAACCACCAAACCTTAACCATTTCAATTTAATTTATTGTTTAATGCAGTGAACTTACAAAATATGATCTCCTTCGAACAGATGGAATGAGAAATGGCCTAGGGAAAGATCATTAGGAGATGTGGGCACGAACTTGATGGTCTACTCCAAAATTAGATCTGAATAAAATAAATTATTTCAGATTTACTCATTTGTAGAAGGATATCCATAACAATTACTCCTACAGGTCTAGGAAGGTTGACCTTCCTATAATTAGAAGATTTCAATTCTATTATGTTCTGATCGTCTAACTTACTTAATCGTTTGATTGTCATAGCAGCGCTCGGTGGCGTTACTAGAGGTTTTCAAAAGGATTCTGAAGATCCTGATGATGATATTCTAGTAATTACCAAATGTTTGTCTTTTTGTAGATTCACAATTTCTCACAGGATGAATTGTTCTACACTTGTGCACGACCTTTCTTCCCATACCAAGAAGCACAGCAGAGAGAGGTTCACTACCATTGAGAAAGAGAAGAAAGCTATGGACGTGGGTTCGGGAAGTCAGCCCCAGGTAGCGAACACAGACCAGAAGCTTGACTTGACTGGCATGGATGAACAGCCACCACCGATACAGGTTCAGTTACAGGTGCACGCCAGTGGGAAGTTGGGATTGAGACGATAAAGGCCAAGCACGGAGGCCATATGAGAGTCATACAGAGATGCCATCTTTACTCATTTAGCATGCATATGCATGGAGGGTATACACATTTGGATAGCTCGGGCACCATTGATTTGTTGGAAAAGAGTAGAATGGCACCTTCCTGACATGGTGATTCGCCAATTCGGATACTTTCCCAAAATGGGTAGTGGTTGGTGTTTACTTCACTTGTGGATCATGGACCATCGCAACAATTTAACAGTCCTCCCATAGAAGATTTGGGTATCAGGACTGAGTATCAGCAATGGAGAATCACTGAGATTCATTGGGGTCCATCCGATGTAGGCAATTCATCACAAGTGTACCCCAACATCTATTCAATTGTTCACTCCGGCATATATCCCACCATATGCACATCTTAGTGTCCACCTCAGTGATTACCACAACAGTGTACCCCAACATCATGAACTTCGTCATAGGCCAGTTCGTTGTCCGGATCACTACACCCCAAGCACAGATGTGTTGCCCGATAGACATCGAAAGAAATGATATGTTCATCCTTTGAGAATTGTTCTATATTATATCCTAAATTGACCTTGCTTTTTTGTCTATAATACTTAACACGGCAAAGAACTCCCATATTTTCAATACTTTCTACATACTAGGATATTAATTTATTTAGGTTTATGATTTAAGTTTTTCAAACAAAATTTATGTTGACAAAATATGGTATAAAATTATAAATCAAATATGAAAACTATACTAATTTGTTGGCTATTTAATTAAAATTAGTAGAACTAAATATTCAAATATCAAATTAATTCAGTTTTCTTGTGTATTCAGTAATATCTTTTATCAAATTAAAATGAGAGGTTAATTTTTATATTGAATCAGCCAAAAAATTAAATTTAAAAAATGCAAAAAAAAAAAAAAAACTCCACCTGTAGGACTCCTACACCTAATTAAATTAATCACCGAATCGCTTTAAAAATTTGTCCTTTTCTATCCATAATATATTTTACATAAATTTTCAACATTCAAGTTGATCATCACAAGAAAAGAAACCAAAATGAGATATTTAACGCACTTAAAACATAAATTCCACAAATTACGCCGGCATGAATCAGAGAAAACAGAGCTAAAACTCCAAAAAATCAAACACCCGAAAAGCTAAGACAAAACAAAAAAAAATACCTGAGAAATCGTCCGGTAATCCGCCGGCGGCATCAAGTCGATCGAATTTATACAAAGCAAAGAAGAGGGAAGCCGATTCTGTCCACAAAGATACAGCGGGAACATTCCTCTGCTTACATATATCAACGATCCACGGTAAGAGCGCGTCCGCGACGACGATATCGGCCGGCGGGTTAAGCTCATTAAGAACTCGCTGAACTGGATCCGTCATTCTGGACATGACAGCTTCAAAGAACTCGGTGTAGTTATTGCCGCGCGTGCGTTCAGATGGAAGAACGTTGGGGATGGAGCGAACCTTGATGTTATCAGGTAGATTTGGAGATGAAGAGTCGGAGCTGATTAATTTAATCCATTCTTCTGTGAGGATGATGGTGATAGTGAGATCGATTTTAGGGCTTAGAAGGCGGCAGAGATTGATCATGGGGTTTATGTGGCCGCGGCCTGGGTAAGGGATGGACAATATGGCCTCGATCGGAGAAATGGTTTGCGGAGAAATAGGTGTTTTGGTGCTGGTCGCTCGGAATCCATCTCCGGTGTGATTTCTCTCTCTCTCTCTCTCTCTCGGGTTTGGAAGGTTGGAAGGAGGGAGTGAGATGGAGTGTTAAGGATGTCTATGCAAATTTTTTGTGAATTTAAATATTTAGCTCAGAATTTAAAAAATGAAGAACAAGATATTAAAATATTTTATTAATATTTAAAAAATAAATTATTATATATATATATATATATTATATATATATATTATATGTGTGGTGTAATTATCTTAATTTGGGATATTTAATTAGTTAATATCAAAATTGATAACATTAAAATATTTTACAAGTATTAAAATATAATTAGATATTAAAATGATATTTATTTTTAAATTAAAATAAATTAGTTGATAATATTATTAATTTCTTTTAATATTTTTAAATTTTTATTTACCTTTTCTATATTAAAATTCTCCAGATATCTTAATATTTTATTCCTCTTAATTGTTTTGCCCTTTTCCAATAGTAATTGTGGTAAAGGATCAGTAGTAATTGAGAATTATTTTAATTATAAAAAATTTTAAGTCTAGATATTATTATCGGGCTAATTATAATTACTATGTATTTAGAAAATTTACAATAATATAAAGCTTAAAAGAGTAAAAGTTATAACATCAGAATTTTTTAAGTTGAAAATTCAAAAAGAAAAAAATCTATTGTAAGTTTGTTTTAATTTTAGTAATCCACTATTTATAATTGTAAGTACAAGAAATCAATGTTCTTTATGATTGTAAGAACATGAGATTATTTGAGAAACATTTATAGAAATTATAATAATTCGAGGTATAAAAAAATTGCAGCGGTTAAGGTCCTTAACAAATATTTGTTAAATGTTGATAATTAAGTTATCGGTGATAGTGGTAGTGATGGCTAGTGATTGATCGTTAGCAGTGGATATCCGAAAAATGCAAGGAGAGTTCATTCATAGACTTCTCAACCACTGATTCTAATATTCCATAAATAAATCAAAACTCTGTCTTTTTTGCGAGCTTTTAGAATTTTCAGATTCAAATGATGACCAAAAATTCTTAGTTCGAGCTCCATCGTCACTCCAAATAATCCTTTTAACTACCATCATTAAAAGGTGCCCAACCAACTAAGTTGTTGCATTCGCCATAAGACTTCTATTGATATTTACATCATTTTTTATATCAAGTGAAATGTTTCAATGAATTTCAAAGACAAGAAGCTTAAAGTTCGTATTTCACTTGTAGCAGAAATAAAATTTATATTTTATGCCAGATTTTGATTTCACCACCAAAAAAAATACCTTAACCTTAACCTACCCTTATACATTTTGCGTGAAATCCTACCGTGATATATATTTATATATATTCACTTCTCTTTGGCTTAAAGAACCTTTCCCTCTCATCCTCTCTCCTCATTCATTATTTTATATATAAAAAAAAAAATCATATCCTAATATAACTCGATTTCATGACTAAGAGAGTTTTGTATATCTAATATTGCCTAGGGCTTGGTTCACTTAGGTTTCAATATGGTCTGAGTGAGCAGCTTAAAGGGATGAACTTCGACAGAGGATGAGCGTGGTCCAGTCAGGAACTATGAATGGACACATTAGGATCACCCATCCTTAGTCTTGAGGGATCACTTGCCCCAACTTTGAAGGGCAACTCGCCTAACAGTAGTGGAAGCAACTCTTTAATTTTCACAAGGGGAATTAAACTTTTATATATTGTTGGTTCTGCTATCAAAATTTGGCTTGGACCCTTTCACTGCAAAAAATGGGTCATAGCCGACAAAAAATGGCAAAATAAGGAAAATGGTTCGCTAAAAATTATCTTTTAGCTAACTTAACATAGTAACTAAGGCAAACTTAATTAATAAGGAAACTTGATATTAGTCTACCATAATGAAAAAATGGCTTTTTAATTTTATTAGAGAATTTTTTTTAGTAATAATACCATTTTTAAATGTATCAATATTTTATTTTATGATAACTATTCTTAAGGCAAATTTAGGTAGAAGTATGGTATTGATTTGTTTGAAAAAAATTCAAATGATCTTGTAATTGATTAATCATTCAATTTCTTATGAAATATTTATGTTGGATGGGTTAAACTTGAATTTGGTTTCAACCCCTATTTTTGCATATCATTTGATCTTTGTTATTACTTCAACATATGTCGGTGGTCCAAGCCACTCCCCCCCCCCCTTCCCTCTCTGGCAGCATTCAAGCAAATTTTGGTCTAAGGATATTTTTGGAAATTCAATCAATAAAAAATGATTAAATTCTCTTTTACTGTATTGGTTGGGGGAAATTTGAATTAAAGACATAATATTTTTTTTAAAACTTTTTAGGAGGAATGACGTCAATTTGCTATTAAAACACCCTTGTTAATATAAGAATAAACAAATAAATTAAATTGGACAATATTTACTTTTAAAGAATCATTATAATATTTTTTTAGTGAGGTGTCAATTGCACCCCACTTCACGTAGAGAATTAATTGGTATAGGTTTGCAGAGACCTGAACGTAGTGCTATGTCCGGACTCCAATTAAAACTAAACATGTGGATCTTCCACATGGATTCTTTTATATTACTTTTTCTTTATGTTTTGTCAGCCCTACTAACCCAACCGATACTAAAAATTTGAGTGCGAGAGTTCAAAAGATGCGAAATAGAGCTTTTTAGGTTTCACCCAGCATTTTTAACTTTTTACTCTCACCTCTCGTTCGGTTCTCCATAAGTTCTTCCAAACCTTTGGCATTTTCATTCTCTGAGACCAATCGGGGGTAGTAGAAGTTTGTTCCTCATATTTTCTTTCTAAGCAATATCAGAATTCCTAAGTATTTGGATTTGGGAGTTTTTGTGCTTTTTTTTTTCTTAAAATGGAGCGTAAATCCTAAAACCCTCTTAAAAAAAGTACAAAGCTGTAGATCGGGTCGGGTCAGTGTGGCTGAAAGAACGCAAATAAAGTAGGATAATCCAATTTCAAAAATACATAGTCCCATTTTAACTGTAGTCCAAATGCAGAGCTACACTCCATTGCAAATAATTTCTCCTGAGCTCAAGGGGGATCGGCACCTGTCACCTAATCAACAAATGTCACTTGCCCAAGCCTTCCAAGAGTCACAACTTGATTGGCTCTTCATTGCATAGGCTTGAGACCTCCCAAACACCTCACTCACTTGGGAGTAATTATTATGTCCGGTCACCGAATGCGTTTATAGACCAATAACCACGCGCCACGTCTCCTAAAACTCGGTATTGAGCACTCGGTATTGCTCGGTATACATTCAGATACGCTCGATTTTGATCGGACGTAATAATTGCTCCTCACTCGAAGAGCCCAATGTGTGCTTCACTGTGATCATTTTTCTGAGCTTGCCACTATATAATAAAAGGATAAACTTTCTCTTTTTCTATTATTGATCTTACGAGTGTTTCATGCCTCACCCTAGAGAGAGAGAGAGAGAGAGAGAGAGAGCTACTTTTTACTGTTCTAAAAGATCCCACTAATGTAGAGTAACAGTCGGATAAGAAGAAGAGGCAATAAAATTTTTCATTTGCTTTCAAAGCATCTCCACAAATGCATTTACATAACTTTCTTCTAAGGTATGGAATCTGATGCAGAAACAACTCAGCCACAAGAACTTATTCTATCGCCTTAACCAAAAGATTGATTTTTTTTTTCAAGGAAATAGATCATATAAAAGTTCCAAAAAAAAAAAGAAGATTAATTCTTATCAGCCTTCGCAAATATGCCATATACATCGAACAAATTCGTCCGTCAAAGAAGAACTTGAAGCCGTTCAGAAACAAAAGAAAAAAAACGAAATTAAATGAATTTAAGAAAGTGAAAAATCATGGAATATAGAACCAGAAAACATGCATGTCTAGTAATTTACAGCAAGATTTTTGTCGTCAATCCAAAGATAAAAAGAAAATATACATGAACGAAAGTCCAAAAACATTAAAAAAAATTATAAACATATATAATTGTCTCTGTTATTTTTGCTCATCAAACCAGTTTCTAAAATCCAAACCCACCATCATCGAATCCTGCGTCGTAGCCTGCGTCATAAGCCCCATCGTCTGAAATCATATCGCCTATCAGCATCCCTCCGAGCGCGCCGCCGAGCAATCCAGCGCCCAGCCCTAACCCCAAGTTATTCTTGTTTTTCCTAGGCGGAACCGCCCCGTAACCGTACCCAGCCGGCGGCGCACCGTAACCATAACCTTGAGGCGGCGGAGCACCGTAACCATATCCAGCCTGTGGTGGTGCACCATAACCGTAGCCGCCTTGCGGAGGCGGCGGGTACGCAGCATAATTTCCTTGCGGTTGATACGGAGGGTATCCACCCGCCGGCGGGTAGGAAGGCGGATAAGCCGATCCGCTGGCGCCGGCAGCGGGATAGGCCATCACTGGCTCGTTTTCCTTTGGGGGTTTCTGCGATGCTGGAGGCGGATAGACTGTAACCGGCTCGGCAGGCTTTGCAGCTGAAACCGGCGGCGGCGGCGGTAGCCCGCTGGATGCGGGGATATCAACGAATTTATAGGAGAGATTGAGGACGCCCTTTGCCTTACCGGATCCGGGCTTGCGTACCTGGTAGCTGACGAACTTGGATCCTTCCTTAATCCCGTCAAGAAGCTCTTTCAGCGGGATATGCACCTCGCCGACATCGCGATCTCCAAGGGCTCGCTGGGCTCGGAGAAGGACATGGATGACAAGGCGGTTAGCAACGGCAGGATCCGCGGGGACAGAGAACCTGAGAGTCGAATTCCACGAAGGATTCTTCCCGCCATCACGGTCAACCGGGGTTCGCTGCTGGGTGCGGTGGTCACCGGCGATGGTGGCGACCGCGTAAACATCCATCTTGGAGAAAACGTTGACGTCTCTGAGATCCTTGGCAGAAATAAGGGTTAGCTCGAGCGTACGGTACGCCATGGAAATGGGTTTCGAAGGATCGGAGATTGGAATGAGATATTGGAAGAGCTGATTCGATTATGGCTTTTTTTAAGGGCTTCGTTTGCGGTCAACTCGGTGGAAGCGAATGGTATACGGCGATCGTTTATATAGGAAATGGAATTGAAGTCTTCGTCGCGAAGTTCGTGACAAGTGGGAAATTTCGGGGAAATAATGTACGCCATGACCGAAAAAACGCGATTTTCTTTTAATTTCGGAACGGACGCGCGGCACGTTTAGGTTTTCTTCATTGATTACTTGTAGCCATATGAGTGCTCCACTCTTGGTGTTACAATGAATCTTTGGATTGGATTTAGATTCAACTCGAAACTAATTTATCTCTCCAACTGATCTTATCCGATTAGATAAATGACTAAAAAATTTGAACCCGAACTCAATCCGCCACTAACCCTGATTGACCCGACCCAACAAGCAGACCCAAGTGACAGCGCTGCGTGCCCGCTAGCTACTAGCGGGGCAAGGGCGCATGCGGAGCGGGCAAGTTCGTGTGCCGCGTGCAGTCACTGGAAAGCATGAGGACGATCATGGGTCTGTGACAGACTAACGAGACGAACATGTCACTATTGAGTTGATTTCAAGTTTTTGAATTAACTCGAACCAATTTTGAATTTACAATCGGGTCAGGATTTGAAATGTGAACCCATCTCATTATTCAAACGGGTTAAATTGAACCTAGAATTTTCGGGTCGTATTTTTATATCATGTTAAATATTGACACCCATACTCAAATCTATCAAATTCTTTTGGGGAGAGGTTTATCGAATTTCAATTTCTCTTGGATGAGTTAAATAAATTAATATTTGATGCTATTAAATAATTTAAAATTGAAAATAATCATATTCAGATATGTGACATTAATTTTTTTATACATCTCTAATTTAATGTATCATTTATTATTATGCTATTAAATAATTTAATAATTGAAAATAATCATATTCAGATATGTGACATTAATTTTTTTATACATATCTCTAATTTTATGTATCATTTATTATTTTTTAATATAATTAAATTAGTTGACA
>NW_021318473.1:21704-31882 GCF_001605985.2 Dendrobium catenatum | reverse complement strand
AATGTTGAATAAGAGCTCTTAAATAGAAGAGATTCAAAGGAGCTCAATAAATGCAAGTTGCCGACTTTATCGTACAGATGATAATACTATCGTCTTGTACAATCAGTTCAAATAACAGATGATCGACCAGAACACTACTCTGAAAAATAAACTGGACAATTGAAAACTAGCTTGATCGTTCTGGCCGATCTCACGATCATCCAGGACGATCAGTGCTAATCAGAGGAAAATTTTCCAGAGCATTGCCCTGAATTCGAGCTGTCCGATCCTGATCGGCCATAACATCGCCCTGAATTTGTGCTGGCCGATATTTATCGTCCAGGAGCAACTAAGGCTTTTTGAATATATCATCCCGGCCGTTTCCACGATCGTCCAGGATGATGTGATCATATCAATTCATCCTTAATTGCTTCTTAAATTGCCAGATCAATTTTGGCATCATTGTACAATATCATCCAGGCCGATCTCACAATCATCCAGGCCAATTTCCAAAAATACAAAATACTTAGATTGATCATGACGGCTATTTCTTTCTATTTTGAGCATATCATCCTATATAATAAATGTATCGTTCAGGAAAATCAGTTAATTACGGCTGCCTTAACTAAGAAATCCTGATTAGAACTTCTATTTTGAACTCGATTGTCCAGGCTGATATAAATATTGTCCGAGACGATGAGAGTAAAAATAAAAATTCTAAATCTCTCAAGTGTGTGTGTGTGTGTATAGGGTTACTTAACATCAGTCACTTCAAACATTTACAATTGACTCAAGAAAGGGAAAAACTAAAATTACTGACTGACTCAACCCTAATCTACTCAGTCTTGAGCTAATTTCATTTTCCGTCCGATCTTTGAATCCTGAAAATGTCAGTACTAAAAGTCGCAAGAGTGTTTGCTAATCATCGAAACATAATCCATGAAACCAAATTTGCAACAATCTCCCCATTTTTGATGATGGCAAACACTTTGACAATTATTTAAAAAATAGTAGTGTAAAACATGGAATCGAAAGTGTAAGCATACAAAGGACTCCTAAAAAAGGAGGAGGAAACTAAGAAACAAAGTAAAATATTTCTTTTTAGTTTTTTTTTAACCAAGGCATGAACATGATGTAGTATTCCATGTGATTGATTTTAAAAAATTAAGCTAATGAATCAATATCAGAAAAATCCATAAAACAGTATAATATATGATCATGGTTACCCTTAGCTCGAACTTTCTTTTAGGGTTTTTATCTTCTTTGGAAATCAATGATCTAACTCAAAAATTCAATTGGATATGAGAAAAAAAAGATCCATTCATCACTTGGTTTCAAAAAAAATATCTTATAGAATAATGTACCAAAGTAAATTTATCACAATCGCAAAACACTAGAAATCAAGCCTTTGATACATGAAATCTTCTATGTTTTAAAAGATTTGAAATGAGAAGAGAGCTTGCTTTTGGTGGGCTCATTTTATGCCTCTTGTCAATTGATTGGTGCTTTGCACATCTTTTACTTTTTAATATATATTTTTCCAATTTGGCGTCATTGCGCATCTTTTATTGGCATCATTGGCCAATTTTTTATTATTTTTTTTATTTTTGCAAGCTCTATTCTCTTTTATAATCTCTTAAAAAAGGATTCTTAGTTGTAAGTATATCTTCTAGATATTAGAGAATAAGAGCTCTCTCTCTAACATAAAGAAGATCTATCCACAAAATAGAATTAATAACCAATTACAAGAGTAATGAGAAATCTTAATGTGACAAAAAGTATTGCAAATCTATTTTCATGACTTATGTTTTGATGATTAACAAATACTATTGATTCTCTTGGACTGCATGTTACTTCTAACTTTTCAGGAATCGAAGATCGGACGAACAAACGAAGCCTGCATAGGTTAGGATTGTGTCAGTCTGTACTTTGCTTTTTCTCTTCTTGAGTTTAATTGTAATGTTCAAAGAGACTAATGCTAAGTAACCCTACACACACACACACACACTTGAGAGACTTAGAAATTCTATTTTTATTCAAATCGGCCAGATGGTTTAGTAAAGATGTCAGCCAGTTGTTTTTTAGTTGTCACATGGTGTAAATCAATGCCTCCCTTAGTCACATGATCTCTAATAAAGTGATGCCTATTGTAAATGTGCTTAGTCCTTGAATGTTGGATAGGATTCTTAGAGATGCATATGACACTAGTGTTGTTACAAAAGATTGAGATGGTGCCTACATGTAATCTTAAATCCAATACATGTTGTTTCAACCAGAGGACTTGGGCCACACAACTTCTAAGAGCAATGTACTCAGCTTCAACAGTGGAAAGTGCAACAGAGTTTTGCTTTCTACTAGTCCATGAGACCAAAGATTGTCCTATGAATTGACAAATTCCTAAAGTAATTTTTCTATCCACCTTACATCCTGCAAAATCAGAGTCAGAAAATCCAATAATCTCAAAAGAAGTGATGTGCCTCGAATACCAAATCCCTAAGCTTTGGGTCCCCAAAAGGTATTTATAAATTCTCTTAACTACAGTCAGGTGGGATTCCTTGGGTCATCTTGAAACCTAGCACAAAGGCAAACACTAAACATAATATCAGGAAGGCTAGCAGTTAGGTAAAGTAAGGATCCAATCATACCTCTGTACTTCTTCTAATCAACAGACATACCACTTGGGTCCTTATCCAACGGAGCACTAGAAGTCATGGGAGTATTAATTGGCTTAGCTTTATCCATCTCATACTTCTTCAAAATGTCCTTAATGTATTTTGTTTGATTTAGAAAAGTTCCATCATCTAATTGTTTTATTATAAACCCTAAAAAGTAGGACAACTCTCCCATCAAACTCATCTCAAACTCTCTACTCATTATTTTAGAGAACTCATCACAAAGTTTTTTATTAGAAAATCCAAAAAGTATATCATCCACATAAATCTGAATAATGAGCAAATCATCTCCAACTTTCCTAAGAAAAAGGGTGGTGTCTACGCTCCCCTTAACAAACTCCATTTATAGTAAAAATGTGCAAAGCCTCTCATACCAAGCTCTTGGTGCCTGCTTTAACCCATACAAAGCCTTTTTTAATTTAAAAACATGATTTGAACATTGGGAACTCTCAAAACTTGGGGGTTGTTCTATAAACACATCCTCTTTTATTTACCCATTTAAAAAGGCACTCTTAACATCCATTTGAAAAAGCTTAAATCTTTTATAATAGGCTAAGGCTAATAGCACTCTAATGGCTTCCAATCTAGCAATAGGAGAAAAAGTCTCCTCAAAGTCTATCCCTTCTATTTAGTTATACCCCTTAGCCACTAATTTTGCTTTATTCCTAACCACCACTCCAGAATCATTCACCTTGTTCTTAAAGACCCACTTTGTTCCAACTACACTTTGTCCCTTAGGTCTTTCAACAAGCTCCCAAACATCATTCCTAACAAATTGATTCAACTCCTCTTGCATGGCTAAAATCCAAAACTCATCAGTAAGTGCTTGGTTTATGTTGGTGGGTTCAGTCATTGAGATAAAGGCAGAGTGATTCACCTCCTTCCTAAGTTCATGTCTAGTCCTAACTCCATCATAAGGGTCTCCTAAGATCAAATCCTTGGGGTGACTTGTAGAGTATCTCCAATCTCTAGGCAAGGTGTGAGAAGGTCCAACCTTTTCTTCCAGATCTATATTTTATACTCCTTGGTGACATCTTCTACTCCTTCATTATTTTGGTGACCTACTCCCTTCTCCAAATTTTCTACTCCAGTGGTAATCTCTCCAACATCATCATCATCCTCAACTCTAAGCTTTTTAGGATCAAACTCATCAAATACTACATGTGTAGTCTCTTCCACCATCAAAGTCCTCTTGTTAAACACCCTAAAAAACTTCCCACCACTAGAATATCCCAAGAACACTCCTTCATCAGATTTAGGATCAAATTTGCCCAAGTGAGACTTCCCATTATTGTGAATGAAAACCTTACAACCAAAGACATGAAGGTGGGAAAGATTGGGTGTCCTACCCTTAAGGATCTCATAGGGTGTCTTATCTAGTTTGGCTCTAACATCCACCCTATTCAACACATAACAAGTTGTGTTAACTTCTTCAGCAGAAAAGTATTTTGGAAGTGAATACTCAGCAAGCATGGCTCTAGAGGCTTCCACCAAGGTCCGATTCTTCCTTTCGGCTATCCCGTTCTACTGAGGCGTCCTAGGAGCAGAGAAGTTGTGGCTAATCCCCTTGTCCTCACAAAAATTTCCAAATTTTTCATTCTCAAACTCTCCCCCATGGTCACTATGGATGGTCAAGATCTCACAACCTAGATTTTTCTAAATCAAAGTGGAAAATGTTCTAAACTCCTCAAAAGACTCATTTTTATGTGAAGGAAATTTAGTCCAAGTGAACCTCGATTAGTCATCAACAATCACAAAACCATAGACTTTCCCTCCCAAGCTGACAGTGCTAAGGGGTCCAAACAAATCCGTGTGAAGGACTTCTAAAGGTCTAGAGGTGCTAATGTCCTTAATGGGGTGAAAAGTGGAGTGGACTTGCTTTCCTAGTTGGCAGGCATCACAAAGGTGGTCTTTTGAAAACTTGAGTTTGGGGACACCTCTAACTAGGTCTTTTTGGGTCACTTTCCTAAGGGTTTTCATACTTACATGACATAGTCTCTGGTTTCATAACCACGAATCATTAACAATAGTTTTAAAGCAAAATGATACAGCACATTCAATGTTATTTAAATCAAGCATGTACATGTTGTTGATCCTCTTTCCCAGCAAAATAGTGTTGTTACTTAAACTTACAATGCATGAATTTGCAAAGAATTGTACGATTAAGCCCTTATCATATAGTTGACTGATGCTGAGCAGGTTGTGCTTTAATCCATTTACAAGCAAAATATTTTTAATCATAAGGTTCTTGGAATTATCAATTATATCTGAGCCTACCACCTTCATGGTGGTGTTATCTCCAAGAGTAACCTTGCCTCGAGTCCTGGACTCCAGCGAAACAAATTGAGAGCATCCACTGTCCAGGTACCACATACTCTCACAAGGCCTTTTGTGAGAGCCCAACTATAATATCATCAAATGTCAGATATAGGAGCCCAAATAGGTTTGGGTCCCTTCTTATGAAAAGTAAAATGCAATGCATGTGTGGTATGCTGTAGATTATGCACCTTAGGTCTCCACATCCAATGTGTACTATGGTGAACTGTGCAAGTGTGTGAGATGTGTCCTAGCATGCCACATGAAAAACATCTATCTCCAGGAAAAGGATTTCTTAAATGATTTGAGTTATAATGCCTCTTCCTAGGTTTTGGCTTTTGATCAAGTGTGGGTGTCATCTGAGTTTTCTTACATGTATCTAATTCATTTTGAATCCTCAAGTTAGTACTTTTTAAGACCTCATTCTCAATCCTCAAATTCTTCTCTATCTCTTTAGATTTCTTAAAATCAGATTTAAGTGAGGTGTGTGAAGTTTTTAGTGAATGATGCTCTTCAATTAATTCACAATGCTTTTTATTTAACTCATCAAATAGAGCCATATGATTTGAATCAATTATTGAGTGATCTTTAGACAAAATTCCATGCTCTTTTTGTAAATTCAAAAATTCCAATTTCAAGCTAGCATGTATTTTCTTAAGTTTCCTAGATGCATGAATTTTTTCAGAAACTTCAAGGAGTTGATTGTATGAACGTTCACATACCTCTTCTTGACCAAGATGGTATTCTGCCATTAAGCACAAGTTTTTTGTCTCATCTTCTGGTTCTATCTCCAATGAACCTGATGTAGAATCTGCCGAAAATGCCTTTTGAAGTCTCTTTTTGTCTTTTCTAAACTTGGATTTCTCCTCACTCTTTTCCTTGCTTGTGAGCCTCTTAACTGTAGGGAAATCAACTTTCATGTGTCCGGGCTTCATGCATTCATAACAAACTACATCAGACGATCCTTTAGAATATTTATTATCCTTGCCTTTTCTCCAATTTTGATGATGCATTTGCTTATTCCTTAGAAAGCTTTTGAATTGCCTTGTGATTAAGGCAATGTCATCGGTCTCAGACCCGAAAGAATCAGAGTCAGATTTGTGGGCCTTCAGTGCCACTGTTTTCTCCTTTCTTTTTTCACCTGCATCGAGATTTCTTTGATTCACCCCTTGCTCGTAAGCAATGAGTGAGCCAAGTAAGTTATCAATCAAATAAGTGTTTAAATCCTTAGATTTAGTGATTGCAGTGATTTTAGCATCAAAAGATGAAGGCAAGCATCTCAAAATCTTATTTACTTTTTCATAATTTGAAAGTTCTCTTCCTAAGGCATGCAAATAAGTAATAATTTGAGTGAACCTTGTATACATATAAGAAATTGTTTCAGAAGGTTTCATACAAAAAATTTCGTAGTCATGCAAGAGAATATTCAAACGAGATTGTTTTACTTCATTGGTTCCTTCATAAGTAATGCACAACCTAACCCAAATCTCTTTTCCAGTAGAGCAAGTAGAAACACGCATGTAATACTCAGACTTTAAAGCACATAAAAAGCTGTTTAAACACTTCGCATTCTATTGAGCTAAATCTCTTTCATCGGAAGTCCATTCAGTAAAAGCAACTTTAGTTTTAATTCTGTTAATTTCATGAGAAGGTGGAGAATATCCTTCTTTAATAAGCATTCACATGCGATAATTAGTTGATTGCAGAAAAGTAGACATGTGGGTTTTCCAAAAATCAAACGAAAGGTTGCCAAACAAAGGAGGTCGTGTAATAGAATATCCTTCATTTGTATTACGATTCCCAAAGTTAGCTATGGATCAAAA
Organism: Dendrobium catenatum; assembly: GCF_001605985.2. NCBI lineage: Eukaryota > Viridiplantae > Streptophyta > Magnoliopsida > Asparagales > Orchidaceae > Dendrobium > Dendrobium catenatum. The sequence continues at coordinate 25,092 of NW_021318473.1, read as the reverse complement.
TTCAAAAGGTTTTCAAACTCAGTTTTTATGAATCCCGCACTGATACCACTTGAAAGTTTGTTAGGGATGTTAGGCCCTATGAACTAGTCCCGCGGCTAACCAAGAGGGTGGTGAATTGGTATTTTTAAAAAATTCTTTAAAATCAAGAACAAATATCACAAACCAAAGTCACCACAGAAAAAATAAGTGCGGAAAATTAAAGTGCGGAAGTAGTAAAAAGAACACAAGGGTCTATAGTGGTTCGGTCAACTTGACTTACGTCCACTCCCTGGAGGCGTCCTCCGAGTATTGCACTACCAACGTGACTCTCCTTTAGCCCCCATAGCTAGGCGGACAAGCCCTTACAAAACACCTCCTTTTTACCACCCCCGGCAAGATAGAGAACTCCACTCCTTTTGCTTCCTCCTGAAGCAGGTGGAGAACCTCGATCGATCACTAAAGCTTACCTCTCCCAACCCTTCCAAGGACAAGAGACTCTAGGGAAGAAGAAGTGGAACAATGCTTAGAGTAATCCTTGTGAACTCCCTCACAAGCTCCCCCTCACAAGATCCTCTCTCTCTCTCATTTAGGTTTTCTCAAGTCAAGAAAATAGCCAAAGATGTTCAAAAATGTTGAACAAGAGCTCTTAAATAGAAGAGCTTCAAAGGAGCTCAATAAATACAAGTTGCCGACTTTATCGTGCAGGACGATAATACTATCGTCCTGTACGATTAGTTCAAATCACAGATGATCGGCCAGAACACTGCTCTGAAAATGAACTGGAAGATTGAAAATTGGCTTGATCATCCTGGATGATCTCACGATCAACCCAGACAATCAATTTAAATCAGAGGAAAATCATCCAGAGCATCGCCCTGAATTCGAGCTGTCCGATCCTGATCGGTCAGAACATCGCCCTGAATTTGTGCTAGCCGATATTTATCGTCTAGGAGCAACTAAGGGTTTTTGAATATATCGTCCTGACCTATCCCATGATCATCCATGATGATGTGATCATATCAATTCATCCTTAATTGCTTCCTTGATTGCCGGATCAATTTAGGCATAATTGTGCAATATCGTCCAGGACGATCTCACGATCATCCAGGATGATTTCAAAAAATACATAATACTTAAATTTATCACAGTGGCTATTTCTTTCTATTTTTAGCATATCGTCCTGTCCGATAAATGTATCGTCCAGGATGATCTGTTAATTACGGCTTCCTTAACTAAGAAATCCTGATTAAAACTTCTGTTTTGAACTCGATCATCAAAGCCGATATAAATATCATCTGGGACGATGGGAGTAAAAATAGAAATTCTAAATCTCTCAAGTGTGTACGTAGGGTTACTTAACATCAGTCACTTCAAACATTTACAATTGACTCAGGAAAGGGAAAAAAGAAAATTACAGACTGACTCAACCCTAATCTACCCAGTCTTGAGCTGATTTCGTTTTCCGTCCGATCTTTGAATCATGAAAATGTCAGTAGTAAAAGGCAGTCGAAAAGAAGCAAGAGTGTTTGCTAATCATCAAAATATAATCCATGAAACTGAATTTGCAACAACCACAACTAGAACTAGTCATTTTAATAGAACCATAATTTTTTAATAAAAAATGGGGGGTTTTATGCTGAATTCAAAAAATAAACTTAGGATCACCAATAACATTAAAGCTATGGAGATAAATGCCCAAAACCTAGGCCATAAAAGGACAACCCTAAAAAAATCTTATCCTTTGATAGATTATTAACAAAAATCTTACTCAATTTATGCTTAATTTTACTATTAATATCTAAATGGTTCATACTTTGTTTGTTATTATAGTGTCATTTCAAAAAAACCAAAGAAACCAATGAATAAGATAAGGGACTACATTCTTAATGTGACCTTTAAATTTTACAAACCATTGGTTTAACATAGTAGAGATACTAATATTGCCATAGAAATGCTTAGTTCTAAAAATATCGTCAAAGTAGATCGAAAGATAGCTACAATGGGACAAAAAATAAAGATATGATTCATATTCTCATAAGGATAACAACATTGGCAATGAGAGGGAAGGGAAAAACCTTTATACATTAAGTTATCATCAGTAGGAATATATCTATGCTTAATTCTCCAAATGAAAACTTCAATGGAAGAGGGGACACTTTATTACAAATCATAGAGAAACCCCAAAAAAAGGCCTTCTTAAGTCTAAAATGATTCCAAACATCTTTAATACTTAAATAACACCTTTAAAGAGCTTAAACATTAAATAGTCTTCAATATCAACATTAAGGGGAATATTCATATTATGGGAAATCATATATTGAGCAATAATAGTAGCTAATTTATTGATAACCTAACAATTATCAAAGTTAAAACTACTAAATTTAATAGCCATAGTGGAGTTAGTATTGAGTAACGAATCAGTCAAAGAGGGGATTAACCGGTAATCATTCCATAAGAAGATGTTACTCCAACCCAAACCCCATTGGATCAAGTTCTCAGCTTCCAGTTTTTATGTTTTAAAGTCTCTTCCTAATCTTAAAATCACCCTTTTTATAAAAGCACATATTAGGATATTTGACAATACAGTACTTAAAAGCCATAAACTTAGCCCATAAGCTTTACTTAGCAAGAAAGATAAACCAAAGTTTGATTGAAAAAGCATGATCAAAATAAATAATTATTCTTAACCCAAACTGCCTTCCTCAAGCACCCCATAGTAGTTACTCCAAGAAGACCAATGTAGTTTGGCTTGATTAGAGATGCTACACCAAAATAATTTGTTAAAATGTCTCTCCAAATGGTTGCTAACAGAAAGAGTAGGTTAAATTTTTTGAATAATATAAATGGGTAAGGAGTATGTAAATAACAACACAAACAAACATAACAAACACATATTTTCGTATGAGTGATAAAAATACATAAAAATTGTGATATAAAATAAAAACAAAAGTACAGGATAACTAGTTCTTTAAGGCATCATACAACTCATCACAAGTGGGTTACCTCCCAAAAGGACTACATATTTAGTCTTCATCTAGACTATACAAATTATTTTATTTAAGGATGAACCAATTTAGTTATATCTCACAATCGATCAATGTCCCTGCTTAAAAAAGATTTCAGTCTATGGCCATTCACTTTAAAAATATTCAATTTTTTCTTATCCTTAATTTTGCAATTACATAAGGAAATATTCTTACGACAATGATTGTTCCTGACCATCTTAATTTTAATTTTCTTGGACATAACTTAATTCTAGAACTAAAAACTAATGCATCATATCTAGGAATGAATTTTTTCCTAAGAAGCCTTTTATCATTCCCTTTTTGAACTTGATTTTTATAAATCCTTGCATTTTATAAGCTTCATTTATGAAATCTTCCAATTCACTTAATTGTATGAATCTTTT
>NW_021318473.1:9131-17415 GCF_001605985.2 Dendrobium catenatum | reverse complement strand
CAAATGACAACAGGTAAAAATAGATTTTTTTTTTTTTTAGTGGCTCTTCAGTTTATTATAAAAGTTTTGATGATGAATAAATTTACACTTTTGGAAATGTACTACCGTCCGACTTTTCGTACCCGCCTCGTTAGATCGAGCATCCGGGACGGGTCGTGACATTATTAGTAATTATATTAAGAAATATAAATTAATTCATGTATTCCTGAATAGATGCTTTGGTAGGGTTGAGAGAGATAGCAGTTATACAAATGTGAGTGGGCCCTCACAAAGCTCTTATCCTTATTCCTGTGGATTCACGCAAGCAGGAAAGATAAGGGAGTCGACATAGTGCAGTTTGCACTGCTTCAGTGTTCGGCATAGTTGATGCAGGTATAAGGTGGTTTGGTGCGGGAATTCCTGAAGATTCCCTGAAGGAAAACTATCGGCACAGTGCTTCTTCCGTTGATTTTCTGGTTCGGCCAAAGTAAGGCTACGGCACAGTAGCAGGAATCACTGTAGCATATTTGGCTACAGTGCCGCAGGAATTGTATATCAGTTTGGCTCTGTGGTAGAAGGCGGCACTAGAAATCCTGGGAATTACAACAGGCTGGAAATAGCGATATAATGATTGCTGGGTAGAGTTCTTCGGCTCAGTGCTAAGAAGGGAAATTATCATCTGGTATGAAGAAGATCCCGTAGGTTGTTCAAAGAATGGAGAGTAAGATTCCAGCAGGAGAAACAACAAGAAAGATAAATGGAATTATAGCCTTGGAGGAGAATTTTGCTGTAAAGGAAAACTTCTAAATTCAGATTTCAGTAAAAGAAGAATAAAGAAAGAACAGTGAAGGAAGAATAAGTGGGAATAAGAAAGAAAAGTCAGAGAGGAGAAAACAAGTAAGTTATTTTGGTATGTGCTTAGTGTGGAATTTCAATTAGTAGTAAAAGTTCATAAAGATATTATAATTTATGATGTCTTAGATAAATTTGGTCATATATCAAGAGAGCTTCGAAGTGACTTACAATCATAGAAGACTTTGAAGTAGAGAATTGGAGACACCTCAGCAAGAATGTAAGTAATGCATTTATATTCAAATTTAAGAAATTTCATTTATAAGCATGAAGATTAATTTTGAATGCATTAAAGTAAAAGGTTATTAATTTTCTTTAATGTATAGAAATGATTTTTTTAATTCAAGTTTTCAGGTATGAACAATCAAATACATAATGAAATCAGGTAAGTGTAAAATAAGGTTTAGTATGTTAATCTAAATGTTTTCCTATTTGATACTATTTTGAAAAGATATCAATTTACTTGCATATGGGATGCATTTTAATTGTACACTGGTGATCGCAGCATTGATTATGAAAGAATGCAACAACTTAAGTATGGCTTATGAACACTGAAAAATTTTATGAATATCAATTGAAAAGTAAAGTTTGGCTACAAATGATGTATAACTGTAATTACAGGTGGGGAAAAGGGACCCCAGATAATATACCTGTATTACAAGAGGGGCAAAAGGGACCCCAAAGAATATGATACTTGCATAGCAGGTGGGGCAAAAGGGACCCCTAAAGAGGCAAAAGGGACCTCTATATAATTCAATAGTGAGAATGCCAGATTTACCTGGGCTCCATTGAATAATGTTATGAAAGTGTAGCCAACTCTTTTATAGATTAAAATTGATATTCATTATTGAATTCAGAAGAAGTAAATATTAAAATTAATTATAAATTTATGATGATTTCAAAGCTTGATTATTCTCCATTATTTATACTTTAAATGTTAATTAATTTGCAAAGCTTACTGAGTCTCATAGCTCACCAGTATTTTCTTACTGACTGTTGTTACAGGAAAGGACAAGGAGAAGATTGTTGCAGATTAATTTATCCAAGTTATTTCTTCTTTTTATGTTAAAGTTATTTTTTGTGAGTCTTCTGGTAAGGTATGAAAACATCTCATAAATGGATTTTAATTACTTTTCCTTAGTGGCTATGTAAGTATGTTATTGAGGTTTTAATTCGTAAGTTGCTTCCATTATTATATGAATTAAATTATGGTTGGATGTTTTATATGATCTTCTAAGAAGAGAAATTGCATTAAATATTTTTAAAAGGAAAAATGTTTATGTTATGCACGTTACACTCCATCGTACTGTTTAGTGGTATTGTGGAGTGTTACATGAAAACTGTTTGAATTTTGATCTATGGCTAACTTTGGGAATCATAATACAACTGAAGAATATTATATTACACGACCTCCTTTGTTTGACAACCTTCCTTTTGATTTTTGGAAAACCCGCATGTCTACTTTTCTGCAATCAATTAAAAAGTACTAACTTGAGGATTCAAAATGAATTGGATACATGTAAGAAAACTCGGATGACACCCACACTTGATCAAAAGCAAAAACCTAGGAAGAGGCATTATAACTCAAACCATTTAAGAATCATTTTCCTGGAGTTAGATGTTTTCATGTGGCATGCTAGGACACATCTCACACACTTGCACAGTTCACCATAGTACACATTGGATGTGAAGACCTAAGGTGCATGATCCACAGTATACCACACATGCATTACATTCTACTTTTCATAAGAAGGGACTCAAACCTGTTTGGGTTCCTATATCTGACATTTGATGATCTTGTAGGTGGGCTTTCACAAAAGGCCTCGTGAGAGTATGTGGTACCTAGACAGCAGATGCTCTCGACATATGACTGGTGATGCCAATCAATTTGTTTCGCTGGAGTCCAGGACTGGAAGCAAGGTTACTCTTGGAGATGACGCCACCAGGAATGTGGTAGGCTCAAGTATAATTGGTAATTCCAAGAAACTTATGATTGAAAATATTTTGCTTGTACATGGATTAAAGCACAACCTGCTCAGTATCAGTCAACTCTATGACAAGGGCTTCATCGTATAATTCTTTGCAAATTCATGCATGTAAGTTTAAGTAACAACACTATTTTGCAGGGAAAGAGGATCAACAACGTGTACATGCTTGATTTAAATAACATTGAGTGTGCTGCATCATTTTGCTTAAAAACTGTTGTTGATGATTCATGGTTATGGCACCGGAGACTATGTCAGGCAAGTATGAAAACCCTTAGGAAAGTTGGATATGATTTGCTCATTATTCAGATTTATGTGGATGATATACTTTTTGGATCTTCTAATAAAAAACTTTGTGATAAGTTCTCTAAAATAATGAGTAGAGAGTTTGAGATGAGTTTGATGGGAGAGTTGTCCTATTTTTTGGGGTTTGGCATAAAATAATTGGATGATGGAATCTTTCTAAATCAAATAAAATACATTAAGGACATTTTGAAGAAGTATGAGATGGATAAAGCTAAGACAATTAATACTCCCATGACTTCTAGTGTTCCGTTGGATAAGGACCCAAGTGGTAAGTCTGTTAATTAGAAGAAGTACAGAGGTATGATTGGATTCTTACTTTACCTGACTGCTAGCTGACCTGATATTATGTTTAGTGTTTGCCTTTGTGCTAGGTTTCAAGCTGACCCCAAGGAATCTCACTTGACTGCAGTTAAGAGAATTTTTAGATACCTTTTGGGGACCCAAAGCTTAGGGATTTAGTATTCGAGGCACAGCACTTCTTTTGAGATTATCAGTCAAAGATGATTTGATGACTTCAACATTATGGTGGAAGATATTGAGGATCTTTAGCCAACATTGGGTCATTAGTTAAAGCATAACTCAATAACTTTAAGCAATAGCAGAAAACATCAAATTGAATTCTCTTGGGATTAAATAAGACTTGATTGAAAAGCAACAAGCGACGCATATTTCTTAAACCAGAAAGAAAAGTTAGTCAGTTCTTATGCCATTACTACTCTTTTGAAGTCAGTGATACGACTATACCCAAAGAGTACTAGGAACTGTAAGGACTATATAGGAATGAAGAGATGATTATCCTCTTGGAAGTTTAATTTTGGAGATTCTTTATCATAAAGAAGCTTTGACATAATAATAGTTTATATATATATATATATATATATGTGTGTGTGTGTGTGTGTGTGTGTCTGTGTGAAAGTTTTGGGTGTCATTATTGTGCTACTTTGTATCAGATTGAGATATTGTGGGATTTTTCATTGAATGGGGCAAACAATTTGAGCTTTTGAATAATCCAATATGTTCAAGAAAGTTTAACTCAACTTGCTTCACCACATAAATAACAATATATCCAATTTTAATCCTTGATCACCGGGAAAAAGTCCAACTATAGAGAGGAAAATATCATTATAAGAAAACTTATCGAGCTGGATGGATAATACTTTTTGAGGGAAACTAAAGCTTTCTATAGTAAACATTTAGTCCATAGAAAGTATAATCTGGCGAAGAAAATGGTGCACTTTCCAAAATTATGGCGTACGACTGAATATAAGAGAGCAAGTTGCCCTCCACTCCTATAAGATGCCCCTTTGTCCAGTTAATATAAGAATTTCACTAAAAACTAGTCTAGTTGTACTGTTGGGGGTGTTGACCCCCAAACTCTTCACCATTAAATGAGAGTGACTAAATAGATTTGTCATTAAAGAAATCAGAAAACCTTGTATAGGGTTTAAAAGTTTAAGTTGTAGCTCAACCAATCTCTTGGTCGAATGTGGGCTCCGAAAATTCGGCCTTGGCCTCCGCTCGATTTGATGCTTTTTGTTTTCGCGAGGGACTTTTAACGGAATTAGTTCCAGGGTAAATTTTGGAAGACGGATAGGTTTGTAGATAAGAAAATACCCAGAGATTTCGCCCCATTTTGCGATGACTTTATGATCTGAGTTCTGGTTTCCTATAGGCGCAAGCCCCTATAGTTAATTACCCCTCCCGATAACGAGAGAGAACTTTCGATTAAGGCTAGTCGTCAATCAGATACGTTTAAATATATGTGTTATCTGGCATATAGTAAAAGCATGGGTTTGAGAATTTGGAATTTGAAAAGTTTGGAATATATGGAGATTTGATATTTAAAAATGAAAATTTCAACATCTTACACTTAAAGCTGATGATGGGGGAATGGATGATAGACTCGATCAAGATCCCATGTTTCCATCATCATGGGCCATCATGGTCCTTGGTCTACTTAGTCAGAGAAGATAGTCGACCCAACCTGACAGAAGGATCCTTGTCTGCAGCCATGGGTTACTTCGTCCAAGGGGACCTTGTAGACCTTGGGTGAATGTTTGTTTAAGGGGACAAATTTGAATCCACCTTAGCTGACAGAGAGTTTTGTGCCCTATCGATCATATCCTATTCATTTATATCTAAAAGATTTAATGCCACTAAGGAGCGTATCGGCGCTGGCCATAACCGGTATTTTGTGGTACCATTTGGCGGCAAAACCACTCGATTCAAAAAGCCCCAGGTCATAACCGTTTATCCTGCGGTGCCATTTGGCGCCAAAACCACCGCTTAGAGGACACGTACCACGTCCTTATTGGTAGGAGATTGTTTAAGAATGGATCCTAGTGATATTTTCGACTAGGCAATTGGCTTTTTGTGAGCATAATTGAATTTTAATTTATCCACCCTAGCAAACTGTTGCGGAAGATGGATGGATTTTGCTTTGAGTTATTGATGGATTGATTTCATATTTTAAATATTTTGGGAGTTTGGTATTTTGGATTTTCACGAATATTTGGGTGGCATTGTGAATTATTTGGAATTGACCCCTCTGGTTGAGATTTGGATTCAACACGGCCATCATTGGGGTGTGAGGTGTCATTTTCATTTGTTGATTGAACCCTAACAACTATTTCGATCTGTCGATAGAGGATCAGGTTTCGTAAGCTTTGTGCCTTTATTAGTGAATTCATATTGTTATAGGCCTTGAAGGCCTAATATGAATGTATTAAGACAAATATATCGGTCACCGCAACCGCATATTTGTTTGATAGTTTGAACCCTGACGACTCCTATGATCTGTATAGAAGGATCAGGTTCGAACTTGAATTCACTTATTAACCCGCACAGCATCCCTAGACGTCACGTGTGTACCAATAACACATTCGTCGGGACCCATGCGGGTGTTTAGGGGCATTTTATAATTATTTATTGAACCTTGTCGGCTCTTACTTACCAGCTTAGGAGGATCAGGTTTAAATTTGATAACCTGCATAGCATCCCTAGACATCACGTGTGTATCAATAACACGCTCGTTGGGGCCCATGCGGGTATTTAAGAATTTCATTGATTTGACATACCCTTTTGTGTGCCTATGTGTATACAAGCTACGGTGCACGTGCAGGGGTATTTTGAAATATTTTAATTGTGCAAGTGATTGTCATTTGAATGTATATAATATTTCATTTGAGAATTTGAACACGCTTTCTGTCCACTTGTATGTGTTGTGGATTCGGTGGCGTGGCGTTATAGTTTGTGGACGCCTTCTGTCTGCTTGTACGAATGTTGCAGATCCAGTGGCATGGCGTTGTAAATTGTAGATGTCTTCTGTCTCCTTGTATAAGTGTTGCAGATTCGGTGGCGTGGCGTAGCAGCTTCTGAATAAAGTTGTTCGCTGCTTTATACAGGTAGACTGTCGTGCACTAATTGTTGCTTTCTGCAAGTGGATCATAGTGCACTAACGAATCTCCTGTTTTATATTTGTACATGCTTGTAGATAGCTTGTTGTACATACGAGGAGTTTCCCACTGTAACTCGTTAGCACTTGCATTTGATATAGTCACTTTGTATCTTGTTAGTGTACAATGGATTGGGTGTACCACATGTCTTATACAGTGGCCCGTAGATACTTGCATTTATTGTAGTCATTTGATATTTTGTATGTAGATATCATTGTGTGGATACCAATTTAATTGAAGAGCTTGAGCCACTTTAATTTCATCATTCCTTGCTCCGATGGTGATTCTCATTTGGATGAATAAGCTAGTTCATTAGTGATTATATTATCATTTGAGGGTCTGATCCTCAACTTGTGTAGTCTATTGAACATACATCCTCCATCTGATCTTGATTGAGTAATCATGATTATCAATTAACGCTTGGATATCACAAATCCCTCTTGTTATTTGATTGCATGATCAATATAGATATCACTTTCTCTCATTTGCAAGTTAACTTGGTTGGACACTTTGAATCATCTAAATTTCATTGTTCATCATTCAAAGATTATCTAAATTCAAGGAATTGTTCTTTATAAAAGCTCAATTCAAGTCCAAGCTCGAATCAAGTCCTTGACGGTTCAATATGCAAATCTAAGTCCTTTACATTGTGTCCAAAGTTCAAGCTCCTTAGGATTTGTTTGAGTTCAAATCCTTGCATTACTTCAAGTAGCAAGCTCAAGTCCTTCCTCAAATTATTCAAATCAATTCCCTTGTTGTCTTTTGAGTTCAAGATCATGTTCTAACTCAAATCTTCGTTGTAGTTCAATTGCAAGTTCAATTGTGCAGTTCCTTTTGATGTTGTGCAGTTCAAGTTCAATGTCTACTATAGTCTAACTCAAGTCTTTATTTGAGTTTAAATGTCTAAGTCATGTCCTTGTTCAAATTCGATTGAAGTTCAAGCCTTTGCCATATGATTAAAATGCAAGTTCACAAGTTTATATTATTCATTCAATGTTCAAATCAATGTGCAAGTTCTATCCAAGTCTTCTTTAGTCTTGTTCAGTTTAAGTTCATTGTACCAAGTTCATTGTCATTTGTGTTCCAATTTGAGTTCATGTTATTGTTCTTTTTGAGTTCAAATCAGACCCAATTGCAGCAGCATATTCACTCAAAATTTCGGCAGCCTCCCGGCGTCTACCCATTTAGGGGAAAACTACAAAAAACTAGGCCTCCCGCTACGCTAGAGAAAAGCATGTATGGTAGGTGCCCTCGTACGAGGACACCACGGCCATGAAATCTTTGTCCACACCACGCCAGAGAAAGGCATGTATGGGTCTTCAGTAACTGTTGCAAAAGAGAAGCAATTGTTTCCACGCGAGCGGGTACTTATGAATATCCCGATCTCGCCGTAGGTGCCGCACCGGGTTTCCATCCCACCACGCTAGAGAAAAGCATGTATGAGCGATTTGCTGGCTCGACACAAACATCGAGAACAAGATTTTAGATGATCACCCGATTCGTTGAGCACACCGCGATGGACTTCCTCCCACCACGCTAGAGAAAAGCAAGTATGGGAGGTCGTTTTGTCGCGTTGCAAGCATCGAAAGCGGGTTCTCAGAGTTTTAGGGTAAGGAGATTATACCTGCACATTAGCGATAATGACAAGAAAAGATGTACATGAAATTATTATTATGATTAATAATAATAATTTATCATCACCATAAT
>NW_021318473.1:0-3303 GCF_001605985.2 Dendrobium catenatum | reverse complement strand
CCACAACTTATCAATACTCAAGAGAAAAAGTACTATAGATTCCTGAAAGGTCTGAGAGATTCATTGAGACAACCTTTAATCCCACTTCGCATAAAAGAATTTTCTGAACTTGTAGAAAGTGATAGATTGTTGGAGAATGACATTGAAGTGGTGAAGCATAAATGGGATAATAATTGTAGAAAGAGACAAGATGACCATATGAATAAATCATCAAAAAAAAAAAGAAATTTTATCAGAAGCCACCATAACAGTCTACAAGGGTTCCTGTGATACCAGTTTGTGCAACTTATGGAAAGTCTCATCCAAGAAGATGTCTGATGAATTCAGGGAAGTGTTATCTATGTGGAGAAACTAGTCATATCAAGAGGAACAGTCCAAGGAATGGTCAAAGAGGCACATAAATTTGAAGCAGTCAGAAGACAGAGTAGTACCGTGGTGCAAGACCACAGATGAATCAATTTGCTTTAAAGATTAAAGGAGAAGCCTTAGGTGAAGTAGTCAAATCAACACCGGCTTTAGTATTTTCTTCTCAAGAGGCCAAGGATTCTTCGGAGGTAGTGATAGTTACTTTAAATATCTCAGATTTTCCTGCTAGAGTACTTTTGATTCTGGTGCGTCGCATTCCTTCATAGCTGAGATATTTTGTAAGAAAGAGCATATGGAACTTGTCTCTTTTACTCCTGGATTGAATGTTAGAGTACTAGAGGGTAAATATTTGAATGCCAGTACAACATGTTTAGTTTATTTTATGATAACTGGTAGAAAGTTTCAAGCAAATTTGATGGTGCTGTCATTAGTAGAGTTTGAAGTAATTTTGGGAATCGATTGGTTGGTCAAATATTTTGCCACTATAGAATGTTGGAAGAAAAATCTCATATTGGATTTTCTTTGGGAAGAGATATTATATTTTCATTGTGAAATGGGAGTAATTTCTTCATTGATTGCTTCTAGTCAAGTACATAAAAGTCTACAGATGGGTGAGTTGGTTTTCTTAGCAAAATTCGAAGCAAAAAAATAATAATAATAAAAAAAATAAACGAGAAAAGTAATAGTGGAAGGGCCAAGATCAACAAATGTGGCAGAGGTCAGAAGTTTTTTTTTTTGTTGGAATTGGCAGGTTACTATAAAAGTTTCGTTAAGAATTTTTCTCAAATTGCTTTGCCTTTATCCAAGTTAACCAGAAAGGATATTAAGTTTGAGTGGACTGATGATTGTGAGCAGAATTTTCATAAATTGAAGCAATGTTTGACAACTGCACCAGTGATTACAATTCTTTCTGGAACAGAGAGATTTCAATTATACAATGATGCTTCTTTACGAGGGTTGGATTGTGTGTTGATGCATAACAGAAAAGTGATTGTCTATGCTTCCAAACAGCTTAAGCCACATGAAAAGAACTATCCCACTCATGACTTAGAATTAGTTGTAGTGGTATTTGCTTTAAAAATTTGGAGACTATTTGTATGGAGTTAAATGTGAAATTTTTACAAATCACAAGAGCTTGAAATATATTTTCACTCATAAGGAATTAAATTTGAGACAAAGAAAATTGTTGGAATTAATAAAAGATTATAATCTTAAGATACAACACTGTCCATGCAAGGCTAATATAGTAGCTGATGCATTGAGCAAGAAGACCAGAATACAGTTGCATTATATGCTGACTATGGAAGAATGATTGATTAGAGAAATAGAAAACTGACAATGGAAAGTCAGAGTACAAAGAGATCAAGATGTTGTTAACCTTAATCAGATGTCAGTTCATCCTTAAAAAAAAAAAAAGAAGAAGAAGAAGAAGAAGCAGAATCACTTAAGCTCAGAAGGCTAGTACTGAATATCATAAGCTATTAGAGCAAGGACAATCATGGACAAGAAAAGATATTAGCATTGATGATCAAGAAAGAGTCAGGAGCAATGGACATTTATGGATAATAAATGAATCAAATCTGGTTCAAGAAATTCTATTAAAGCACATAATTCAGGTTATTCAATTCATCCAAGAAGCACAAATATGTATAAGGATTTGAAGACCTTATTTTGGTGGCCAGGAATGAAAAGAGACGTAGCAGAATATGTGGCTAAGTGTGAAAATTGTCAAGTTGTTAAGGTTGAAGAAAAAAAAAAACCAGTGGAATGTTGCAATCATTACCCATTCCTGAATGGAAATGGAAAGAAAAAACAATGGATTTTGTTACATGATTTCCTAGATCAAGATAAGGACATGATTGTATACGGGTTGTGGTTGACAGACTAATAAAATCAACACAATTCCTTTATATTCGTCATATTGATTCATTGGAGAAGTTGACAAGTTATTTGTAAAAGAAATCATTAGATTACATGAGATTCCTAAGGCTGTTATGTCAAATAGAGATGGACATTTTACATCCAAATTATGGAAAAGTATACTAAAAAGTTTGGCCACAAGATTGAAGTTCAGTACTGCATTTCATCCACAGACAATTGGTCAATCAGAAAGATTGATTCAAATACTGGAGGATTTGTTAAGATTGTGCATTTTGGATTTTGGAGGTAGCTAGAAAGATTATATTCCATTGATAGAATTCACTTACAATAATAAATATCAATCTAGCATCCAGATGGCTCCATATGAAGTTTTATATGGCAGAAAATGCATAACTCCCTTAAGTTGGTTTGAAATAGGTGAAAGGCAAATGTTGGGTCCATGGTTAGTGGATCAGGCTACTGAAAAAGTCAGATTAATCAGAGGCAGACTAAAGGCAGCTCAAGATAACCAACAGAAATATTATAATCCCAAGCATAAAATGATTGAATTTGAAGTGGAAGATATTATATTTTTGAAGGACAGACCAATGAACAGGATAGCCAGTTTTGGCCAAAGTGGAACACTAAGTCCTAGATATATTAGGTCATTTGAGATCATTGAAAGAATAGGACAAGTGGCTTACAAATTAGCACTACATGCAGATATGTCTGATGTACACAATATTTTTTATGTATCAATGCTTAGAAAGTGAGTGGCAGATGAAGGTTAAAGGGTTTCTGAGAAAGATATTGAACTTTAGAAAGATTTGACTTATATTGAAGAATCTGAATTGATATTGGAAAGAATGTTCGTAAGCTGAGAAGTAGAGAAATTCCTTTTGTAAATGTAAAAATGGAAGCACATGTCAAGAAAGCATGCTACATGGGAAAAGAAGGCAGATATAAGGAGGAAGTTTCATGGTCTATTTGAGTATGTGAGTTGAATTTCGAGGACGAAATTCTAATAAGGAGGGAAGATTTGTAAAATCCAAAGTTTCAGAGCAGGTAAATATAATT
>NW_021318472.1:249770-262213 GCF_001605985.2 Dendrobium catenatum | reverse complement strand
TTTTTCTACAAAATTTAAAAGAGATTTTATTTTGGTTAAATAATTTTTAAAAAGGGGTCTTAAATTTTAATTTTTTTTAAACTACCAATTCACCCCCCTCTTGGTAGCCTTGGGACATTCACTTAGGCTTAACAACCTAATTACTAGACTCAACAGTTCCAACAGGTAATCCAAGATTAAGAAGTTGTTGTTTCAATCATAGTACTTATGCAACACAACTTCCTATTACAATATATTCTGCCTCAACTATGAAAAGGGCTACCGAATTTTGCTTCCTACTGGACCAAAAAATTAAAGAATATCCTATGAATTGGTAGGTACCATAGGTGCTTTTTCTTTCTACCCTAAATCCTACAAAATTAGAATCTGAGTACCCTATGATTTTAAAAGAAGTGTTGTGCCTAGGATACCAAATTCCTAAGTTTGGGGTGCCTAGTAGATATCTAAGGATTCTCTTGACCACAGTTAAGTGAGACTCTTTAGGATCTACTTGAAAATAGGCACAAAGGCACACACTAAACATTATGTCTGGTTTACTGGATGTCAGGTAGAGGAAAGATCTGATCATTCATCTATATTTTTTCTGGTCTACTAATTTTCTATTCGGGTCTTTGTCCAGTTGAATCGTGGAGCTTATTGGAGTGTTCATGGACTTAGCACTATCCATTTTAAATTTTTTCATAACATCCTTAATGTATTTTATTTGGCCAAGAAACATTTTATTATCAACTTGTTTTACACTAAAGCCAAAAAAATAATTAAGCTCTCCCATCATGCTCATTTCAAACTCATTACTCATTATTTTTGAAAATTCATCACATAAATTTTTATCTGAAGATCCAAATAAAATGTCATCTGCATAAATCTAAACAATGAGAATTTCATCTTTAACCTTTTTTATAAAGAGAGTAGTGTCCACACTACCCTTAACAAATCCTCTATCTAATAAGATTGATCTAAGTCTTTTATACCAGGCTCTAGGTGCTTGCCTTAATCCATATAGTGCCTTTTTTAATTTGAATACATGGTTTGGAAATTATGAGCTTTCAAATCTGGGGGGTTTCTCAACATAAACAACCTCCTTGATTACCCCATTCAAAAAAGCACTCTTTATGTCTATTTGATATAGTTTGAAACTTTTGAAACAAGCAAAAGCTAAGAGCACCTTTATGGCTTCTAGTCTAGCTATCGGGGGAAAGATTTCTTCAAAGTCTATTCCCTCAATTTGGTTGTACCAATTAGCTACTAGTCTGGCCTTATTTCTTATTATGGTTCTTGAGTCATTCACCTTATTTTTGAAAACCCATTTTGTTCCAACTACACTCTATTCTTTAGGTCTCTTGACTAACTCCCAAACATCATTCCTGATGAATTGGTTTAATTCTTCTTTCATTGCTAGAATCCAAAATTCATCCCCCAAAGCTTGATCTATACTCGTGGGTTTTATCATAGAGATGAATGATGAATAACTAACCTCCTTCATAAGTCCGTGCCTAGTTCTCACACCTCCCTTCGGGTATCCTAAAATTAATTCTTTAGGATGACTAGAAGAGTATCTCCATTCTCTAGGAAAATCTTTGTGAGGTTCTCCCCTTTCTCCTATGGTCATAGTTTTTACTCCTTGAATTTCCTCTACTTCATCTTCTTCAATTTTAGATTTAGAAGGCTTATCTGATTCATCAATTACTACATGGTTATACTCTTATACTACTAGGATTCTCTTATTAAAGATTCTATAGGCCTTACCTACAGATGAATAAATTAAGAAGGCACCCTCATCAGACTTGGGATCAAATTTTCTTAGGGGAAGTTTGCCATTGATTAAGATAAAGCACTTGCAACCAAAGACATGTAAGTGTGAAAGATTCAGTGTCCGACCTTAAGGATTTCATAAGGAGTTTTATTCAGCTTTGACCTAATGTTTACCCTATTTAAGACGTAACATGCTGAGTTAACCGCTTCTGCCCAAAAATATCTAGGAAGGATGTACTCAGCTAATATTACCCTAGAAGCTTCTACAAAGGTTCTATTCTTCCTTTCTACTATTCCATTTTCCTGAGGAGTTCTAGGGGATGAGAAATTATGCTCTATTCCTATCTCTTGATAAAATGATTCAAATCTTTCATTTTGAAACTCTCCACCATAATCACTATGGATTATTGAGATCTCACATCCTAATTTTTGTTGAATCGAAGTGGAGAATATCTTAAATTCCTCAAATGACTCATTTTTATATGCTAGGAATCTTACCCAAGTGAATCTAGTGAAATCGTCTACAATCACAAATCCATAATTTTTTCTAGCTAGGCTAGTTGTGCTAACAGGTCCAAATAAGTCCATGTAAAGAATTTTTAGTGGCCTAGATGTGTTCACATCTTTGATTGAATGAAAGAATGAATTTATTTGTTTTTCTAGTTGGCTGGCATCGCATAAATGGTCCATAGTAAAGTCTAACTTAGGTACGCCTCTAACTAGGTTTTTCTGAGTGATATTTTTAAGTGTTTTCATAATAGCATGGAATAGTCTCCTATGCCAAAGCCACGAGTCATCTACTATTATTTTTAAGAAAAAAGATTTTGAACTGTCAATACGATCAGGATCTAACATGTAAACATTTTTCATTCATTTTCCTTCTAAAACAAGTTTGTCATTTAAACTAATCAGGCATTTATTAGAAAGAAATTTTATATCAAAATCATTATCACACAATTAACTAATGCTTAGTAAGTTATGCTTTAAACCATCAACTAATAAAACATTCTCAATTAAAAAATTCTTAGAATTACCAACATTACCTGAGCCCACCACTTTCTTGGTGGTGTTATCTCCTAATGTTACTTTGCCTCCGTTTCTAGTCTCTAGTATAATAAACTTCTTCAAATCTCTAGTCATATGTCAAGAGCATCCACTGTCCAGGTACCACATACTCTCACTAGGTCTTTTGTAAAGCATCCCAACAATGTCATTCAAAGGTTAGATTTGAGAACCCAAGTGAGTTTGGGTTCCTCCTTATGCTTGCATGAATGAGATGTATGCATGCTATGCTGTGATGGATATAGTTTAGGTCTCCATACTAGGTGTGTCCTACGGTGAATCGTGAAAGTGTGCGCTATGTGACTTAGCATGCCACAAGAGAAGCTCCTAACACAAGGAAATGGGTTTACTAACCTATATGGGTGGTGATGCCTCTTCCTAAAGTTGTGTGATGCATGCAGTGCTGGGGGTTTGCTAGATTGGGCTAATGTGGGTGATGTCTTCTCTTTTTCTAGTTCTTTAATTTTTTTTAATGTGTTATTTTGATATTTCAAACATGCAACTTCCCATTTTAATAGATGTTCATTGTGATTTAACTCCAAAGCAAGTTTTTCTAGTCTATCAAAATCCTTCTCTAGTTCAATATGCGTTATTTTTAAGGATTCATATGCTTCTGTTAATTCAATATGCTTCTTATTTAATGCATCATACTCATCAAGCAGGGACATATGATCTCTATCTAAATTAGAATTTTCTTTAACTAAGTTAGCATGCTCAATTTGTAAAGTACTAAAATCAATATTAAGACTAGCATGCATCTTTTTCAACTTCCTATACGAGTCATGGATTTTCTCATAAATAAGCAGTAAATCTTCATATGAAAGTTGACATATCTTGTCTTGATCTGATTGATCAAGATTATCATTAGCCATTAGATACAAATTTGTTACCTCCTCCTCTGCTTCTTCTTCTGATGATTCTGAGGCAGAGTCGGTCCAAAATGCCTTTTGTGTCTTCATCTTCCCCTTCTTATATTTAGCTTTGTCCTTGGATTTTTCCTTAGTTAGTTGACTCTTTAAGTTGGGGCAATTAGCTCGGAGGTGACCTAGTTTCCTGTACTCAATGCAAATCATGTCAGATGAAACATTAGTAGTTCTTGAGCTTTTACCTTTATTCAAGTTATTATGATGATGCCTTTATTTTCTTTTTAAAAAGTTCTTGAATTGTCAGGTCATTAAGGCTATGTCATCTTCTTCCTCCGCTATAGAACTTTCACTTTCAAAGTTATTTACCATCAATGCCATCATCCGCTCCCTCTTTTTACCTGCATCACTTTGCCTTTGACTCACTCCTTGCTCGTACGCAATGAGTGACCCAAGCAAATTTTCAATTGAATAAACATTAAGATCTTTAGATTCTGTGATTGCAATAATTTTAGCATCATAGGAACTAGGTAAGCATCTAAGTATCTTGTTAACTTTTTCAAAATTTGAAATTTATCTACCTAATGCATACAAGGATGTCACGATTTGGGTGAACCTAGTATACATGTCAGATATTATTTCGCTAGGTTTCATACAAAAGAGTTCATAATCATACAATAGAATGTTAAGTCTAGACTATTTAACTTCACTAGTTCCTTCGTACGTGATGCACAGTCTAACCTAAATCTCCTTACCAGTAGCACAGGTAGATACTCTCATGTAGTCCTCAGATTTTAATGCACAAAAGAAGCAGTTTAAGAACTTCGCATTTAATTAAGCCAAATCCCTATCCTCATTGCTCCATTCATTAAATGGTACTTAATTTTTCACTCCATTCACAAGTTTAAATGGTGCAACGTAACCATCATTAACCAACATCCACATACGATAGTATATAGACTGTAAAAAAGTAGACATTCTAATTTTTCAAAAATTAAATGAAATGTTGTCAAAAAGAGGTGGACAGGTTATTGAATAACCCTCCGCGGTATTATGATTACCAAAATTAGACATGATCGATTTTCAAAGTTTTCTAAAATGTTATTTCTGAAACCCCACTCTGATGCCAATTGAAATTACGAGATATGCCAAGAGTGGAGGGTGAATTGGAAAACTTGTTGCAATAAAAAATCCTAAACATGAGTTCTAATAATAAAAAACCCCACTCTGATACCAATTGTTCTAATAATTCTCGACAAGGTAGGGAAGCCCTTACTAACCTACTTTCACCAACCCGGTGTGGCGGAGTGCCAAGTGCTTTATCACCCTCCTGGCAACGGTGGTGTACCTTCTCATTTTTCTCCCTCCTGGAGAAGGCAGAATACCTTAGAGGACACGGATGTAGAAGAATCTCCCTCTTGGAGAGCCTCGTATAAGATCTTCTTAGGCCATAGGAGGAGCAAAAGTACAGCAAGCTTGGGGCAATCGTGTGATCTCCCTCACACTCCTCCCTCACTAATCCCACCTTCTCCTTCCTCTTACAAATCCTAAAATCTTTTCAAGATCTCTCTCCCAAGGAATCCCTCTCTAATCACATTCCTCTCTCTAAGTCACACCAAAAAATAGATGATATTTAAAACATACTCCAAGAAACCATAAAATTTTCAAATTAGCAGTTATGATCGTACAATATGATTCATATATCATATAGTATGATCCATATAGAATAACCTTTGTCCTAGTACGAACATTTATGAACATGCCAAAATTCTTAATATTGTCGTATAGTATGATATAAACCCGTATAGTATGATATGTAAAAATCCTTCTGTTCATATAGGATGATTGTTGGGACAACAAAACTCATCTCTAGACATCATATGGTATGAACCACTTCGTACTGTACGATTAGTACAAAATCAAGGGATAGTTCGATACGATATCCAAGACGATCAATGTTGCGGATCAATGGTAGATGATTTTGATGAAAGCAAATATTCTTATTTCTCTACGACTGCCTTATGTACTGACAATTCAGGTTCACACGATATGACTGCAATTTGGAATCAGCTCAAGATTGGGTAGACTAGGTCTGAGTCAGTTTGTACTTTTTTTTCTTTCTTGAGTCTATTGTATTTGGTGTGGCTCCTGATGTTTTGTAACTTGGAAGATTTCTGACTGTTCCCTAAAGTTTACTATTTTTTGTAACTTCGTCCGGGACGATTTTATATCATCCTGGACGATCAGTTCAAAAGCAGAAACCCTAACTAGGGCATCCTCATTAAAGCAGCTGTCATTATGCAAAATACATCATCCTGGACAATTTTGTATCGGCCAGGACGATAGACTCAATTCAGAAAGAATCTGCCGACAAATCTAATTAGAAATAACATATTTTTGGACATCGTCCAGGACTATAAAATATCGTCTAGGATGATCCAGGTCAATTTTCCTCTGGAATTTAAGGAAAGCAATTATAACTTGATTTCACGATCAAATCGGCCTGGACGATCGCCAAATTATCCTGACCGATGTGCTGGACGATTGGACAATGGATAGCTATTTTTCAGGGCAATGTTTAGGACGATATTCCACGATTTGTACTGATCATCCAGGATGATATATTATCATCCTGGATGATATGAACAAACTTCTTCTCGTCTCAAATCATCCCGGCTGATTGGGCTTAAATTGTTCTGATCGTACAGGACGATATGCCTATCATCCTGGACGATAATGTCGGCAACTTGCATTAATGAGCTTGTTTTGAGCACTTCTATTTAGGCTTTGTCAAGGCACTTATTAAAGGTCTTTGGCAGCCATTGTAGCTTCATTCTTGTGGGGGAAACTTGAAGAGAAAGCTTGAAAGGGAGTGAGGAACAGGTGAAGTCTGAGAGAGGGAGAAGATCCTGTGAGGGGGGACTGAAGGGAGTGTGGATGGAGATTCCACACGGGTTCTCCAGTAGGCTTGCACCTTAATACCGTCAGATTCAAGGCTTGTCTCAAGGGAAGTTCACCAAAGAAGAAGATCTCTTTGGTGTCAAAGGACCCGGCGACTCCGTTGCACCAGGGAAGGTGGAAGTGATTTTGTAAGGGCTTCTCCGCCTAGCTGTGAGGGCTAAAGGAGAGACACTTGTTTTAGTGCAATACTTTGAGGGTGCCTCCAAGGAGTGCACGTAGGTCAAGATTTGACCGAACCACAATAAATCCGGTGTGTTCTTTCTTATTATTTGCTTCCGCATTTGGTTTTATTGTGGTGATATTAGTTTTGATTTGTGTTTTGATTTAAAGATTCTTCTTTACCAATTCACCATTCTCTTTATTTAGCCTTGGGCCTGTTCTATATGGCTTAACATCCCTAACGAACTTTCAAGTGCCATCTGAGCACTTTCAAGTGGTATCAGAGCGGGATTCATAAAATAAGTTTTTAAAAGCTTTTGAATTTCGATCCATGGCTAATTTTTCTAATCGTAATGTTGCGGAAGGATATTCAATCACAAGACATCCTTTATTTGAAAATATGTCTTTTGATTTTTGGAAACCTCGCATGACTATTTTCTTGCAATCGATTGATTTTCGCATGTGGCATATGATTTTAACTAGTTATTCATCACCGTCACGTATTATTAATGGAGTTAAAACTGATATTCCTTTTAATCAATGGAATAAGGAAGAACAACTGAATGCTCAACTGAATGCAAAATCTTTAAATTACTTTTTCTGTGCTTTAAATTCTGAAGATTTCATGTTAATATTTACTTGCACTACTGGTAAGGAAGTTTGGGATAAACTACATACCATATACGAAGGCACGAATGAAATCAAGCAATCCAAGTTGAATTTGTTAATGCATGATTTTGAATTATTTTCCATGAAACCTTATGAAACGATCTTAGACATGTATACCAGATTCATTCAAATTGTAAACTCATTGCATGCTTTAGAAAAAGAATTTTTAAATTTTGAAAAGTTAACAAAATTCCTCATTGTCTACTGGATAAGTTTAATGCCAAAGTAGTTGTTATTTGTGAATCAAAAGATTTGAATTAATATTCTATTGATAATTTGATTGGTTCACTCATTGCCTACGAGCAAGGTTTAGGTCAAAGACTTTTGGATGCAGGTGAAATGATTATTCTAAAAACTGAAGATACAGAAAGAGATAGCTTAGTTAGTGACAAATGCAATAACTTGACAAGCAAATCACAAAGCTCACCAAAGCATAAGCAAAAGTGGAAAAAAGGTAAAAGTGGTAAGGATGTCCATATTTCTTCTAACGTTATTTGCTTTCAATGCAGGAAGCCTGGACATATGAAAAATCAGTGCCCTAATTTAAGAATTCTTCCTATGAAAGAAAAGGGCAAGGTGAAGCAAAATTTAAACTGGGGAAATAATGAAAGGAAAAAAATCTCATGGGCAGATCTGATCTCTGAAGCATCGGACCAGGAGAGAGATAATGGTTAAAATCCTTTCGTATTTTTTTATTTTGTTTTTGTGTTTTTCTTTTTTTTATTGTTTTTTTGCTTTATTTATTCTTTAAAATTTTTATTTTCATGAAAGTTTTTCTCTGATCAACACACACATTCACTTTTCTAAAAATGAAAAATCTACTTCCTATTTTTTCTTAAAATCTTTGGTAAGTTGTGTTTGACTTCTCTAAAACAGTCAAAGGAAGCAAACACATGTTTTTGACTCTTAATCTCTATTTCCTAAAAGAGGTTATTCTACTTTTGTTTTAAAATATTTTTCAGATTTTAAATTAGTCTCTGAAACTAAATTTTTTATCTCCTTACATTTTATTTATTGCATAAGGATCTTTTGCATGTTGTTGAATCTAACTCATAATTTTCTTAATCAAGAATTCGATTTATCAATAGGATGGGTTTACTTTTATTTTTTAAGATTTTAGAAAGGTAGTATATTAAAAAAAATTGGCCAATGATGCCAAAAATAAAAGATACGCAATGACGCCAAATTGAAAAATATACATAAAAGTGTATCAAAAATCAAAAGATGCGCAAAGAGCGCCATTCAAATTGACAAGAGGCATAAAATGAGCCCACAAAATTTAATACTTACCATTCTTATACTTCCTCAAAACTTAAGAAAACCCTTAATTTTTTCGATACTTGAGTTTGAAAATCTTGATTCTTGATTCAATAATTCGTGCATTGATCTTCTATTACATATATTTTATAGAAGGAGTTTTTTAAAAATGGTTGTTTCTTTCTCTAATTTATTACTTGATTTAGATATTGAATAAAAAAGTTTTTTTGGCCTTTTTAAAGAACTTGAGTTTGGATTATCAAATTCTGAATTTCTAACATTTTTTGAGCTATACGTTATCAATACAATTCTACTAAGTTTTTTATTAAAACCAAGAGGTAAATTTCCCATTTTAAGATTATATTTTTTTTCACTAGATCAGGGAACGTTTTTGTCTTTTGTTCGTTTTGTTTTTTGTTTGTGCCTCCTCTCTTTTTGATAATGTCAAAGGGGGAGAATGTAATGTTGAATTTGTATCTTTTTTTCTTTTTGAAAAATAAAAAATAACAAAAATATTTTATCTCCCCTATTTTTTAAGGGTTTATTCTAGTGAGGGGGAGATTAGGAGAAATTACTTTTTTTTTTTTGAAAATTCAAATTGAATTATTTGCCATCATCAAAAAGAGGGAGATTGTTGCGTATCAATGGTTGATGATTTTGATGATATCAAATATTCTTATTTCTCTACGACTGTCATATGTACTGACATTTCAGGATCACACGATAGGACTACAATTTGGAATCAGCTCAAGATTGGGTAGACTAGGTCTGAGTCAGTTTGTACTTTTTTTCCTTTCTTGAGTCTATAGTATTTGGTGTGACTCCTGATGTTTTGTAACTTGGAAGATTTTTGACTGTTTTCTCGAGTTTATTATTTTTGATAATATCATTCGGGATGATTTTTCATCGTCCTGGACGATAAGTTCAAAAGCAGAAACCCTAATTAGGCCATCCTCATTAAAACAGTCATCATTATGCAAAACACATCCTCCTGGATGATTTTGTATCGGCCAGGATGATAGGCTCAATTCAGAAAGAATTTGCATATAAATCTAATTAGAAATAGCCTATTTTTGGACATCGTCCAGGTGGATCGTCCAGGACTATAAAATATCGTCCAAGACGATCCAGGTCAATTTTTCAAATTTTCCTCTGGATATTAAGGAAAGCAATTATGACTTTATTTCACGATCAAATCATCCTGGACGATCACCAAATCATCCTAGCCGATGTGCTGGACGATTGGACACGAGATAGCTATTTTTCAGGGCGATGTTTAGGACGATATTCCACGATTTGTACTGATCGTCCAGGACGATATATTATCATCCTAGATGATATGAACAAACTTCTTCTAATCATCTAAAATCATCACGGCTGATTGGGCTTAAATTGTACCGATCGTACAGGACGATATGCCTATCTTCCTGGACGATAATGTCAGCAACTTGCATTAATTAGCTCGTTTTGAGCACTTCTTTTTAAGCTTTGTCAAGGCACCTGTTAAGTGTCTTTGGCAGCCATTATAGCTTCATTCTTGTTGGGAAAACTTGAAGAGAAAGCTTGAAAGGGAGTGAGGAATGGGTGAAGTCTGAGAGAGGGAGAAGATCCTGTGAGGGGGATCTCAAGGGAGTGTGGAGGGGGATTCCACACGGTTGCTCTAGCAGGCTTGCACCTTAATACTATTGGATTCAAAGCTTGTCTCGAGGGAAGTTCACCAAAGAAGAAGATCTCTTTGATGTCAATGGACTCGGCGACTCCGCCGCACCGGAAAAGGTGGAAGTTATTTTGTAAGGGCTTCTCCGCCTAGCTATGGGGGCTAAAGGAGAGACACTTGTTTTACTACAATACTTGGAGGGTGCCTCCAAGGAGTGGATGTAGGTCAAGATTTGACCGAACCACTATAAATCCGGTGTGTTCTTTCTTATTATTTGGTTCCGCATTTAATTTTTGCATTTGGTTTTATTGTGGTGATATTGGTTTTGATTTATGTTTTGATTTAAAGATTCTTCTTTACCAATTCACCACTCTCTTTATTTAGCCTTGGGCCAGTTCTATAGGGCTCAACATCCCTAACGAACTTTCAAGTGCCATCTGAGCACTTTCAAGTGGTATCAGAGCGTTATTCATAAAATAAGTTTTTAAAAGCTTTTGAATTTCGATCCATGGCTAATTTTTCTAATCATAATGTTGCGGAAGGATATTCAATCACCAGACCTTTATTTGAAAATATGTCTTTTGAATTTTGGAAACTTCGCATGACTATTTTCTTGCAATCGATTGATTTTCGCATGTGGCATATGATTTTAACTGGTTATTCATCACCATCACGTATTGTTAATGGAGTTAAAACTGATATTCCTTTTAATCAATGGAATAAGGAAGAACAACTGAATGCTCAACTGAATGCAAAATCTTTAAATTGCTTTTTCTGTACTTTAAATTCTGAAGATTTCATGTTAATATCCACTTGCACTACTGGTAACAAAGTTTGGGATAAACTACATACCATATACGAAGGCACGAATAAAATCAAGCAATCCAAGTTGAATTTGTTAATGCATGATTTTGAATTATTTTTCATAAAACCTTATGAAACGATCTTAGACATGTATACCAGATTCATTCAGATTGTAAACTCATTGCATGCTTTAGGAAAAGAATTTTCAAATTTTGAAAAAGTTAGCAAAATTCTTCATTGTCTATTGGATAAGTTTAATGTCAAAGTAGTTGTTATTTGTGAATCAAAAGATTTGAAAGATTATTTTATTGATAATTTGATTAGCTCACTCCTTGCCTACGCGCAAGATTTGGGTCAAAGACTTTTGGATGCAGGTGAAACGATTATTCTAAAAACTGAAGATACATAAAGAGATAGCTTAGTTGGTGACGAATGTAATAACTTAACAAGCAAATCACAAAGCTCACCAAAGCATAAGCAAAAGTGGAAAAAAGGTAAAATTGGTATGGATGTCCATATTTCTTCTGACGTTATTTGCTTTCGATGCAGAAAGCCTGGACATATGAAAAATTAGTGCCCTAATTTAAGAATTTTTCCTACGAAAGAAAAGGGCAAGGCGAAGCAAAATTTAAACTGGGAAAATAATGAAAGGCAAAAAATCTCATGGGCAGATCTGGTCTCTAAAGCATCGGACCAGGAGAGAGATAATGGTTAAAATCCTTTCGTATTTTCGTGTTGTATTTTTGTGTTTTTTCTTTTTTTTTATTGTGTTTTTGTTTTGTTTATTCTTTGAAATTTTTATTTTCGTGAAAGTTTTTCTCTAATCAACACACACATTCACTTTTCTAAAAATGAAAAATCCACTTCCTATTTTTTCTTGAAATCTTTGGTAACTAATGTTTGACTTCTCTAAAACAGTCAAAGGAAGGAAACTCATATTTTTGACTCTCAATCTCTATTTCCTAAAAGAGGTTATTCTACTTTTGATTTAAAATATTTTTCATATTTTAAATTAGTCTTTGAAACTAAATTTTTTATCTTCCTATATTTTATTTATTGCATAGGGATCTTTGGTAAGTTGTTGAATCTAACTCATAATTTTCTTAATCAAGAATTCGCTTTATCAATAGGATGGGTTTACTTTTGTTTTTTAAGATTTCAGAAAGGTAGCATATTAAAAAAAATGGCCAATGATGTCAAAAATAAAAGAAGCGCAATGACGCCAAATTAAAAAATATACACAAAAGTGTATCAAAAAT
>NW_021318472.1:234347-248362 GCF_001605985.2 Dendrobium catenatum | reverse complement strand
AAGTTCACCAAAGAAAAAGATCTCTTTGGTGTCAAAGGACCCGGCGACTCCACCGCACCGGGGAAGGTGGAAGTGATTTTGTAAGGGCTTCTCCGCCTAACTGTGGAGGCTAAAGGAGAGACACTTGTTTTAGTGCAATACTTGGAGGGTGCCTCCAAGGAGTGGACGTAGGTCAAGATTTGACCAAACCATTATAAATCCGGTGTGTTCTTTCTTATTATTTGCTTCCTCATTTAATTTCTGCATTTGATTTTATCATGGTGATATTGGTTTTGATTTGTGTTTTGATTTAAAGATTCTTCTTTACCAATTCACCACTCTCTTTATTTAGCCTTGGGCTAGTTCTATAGGGCTTAATATCCCTAACGAACTTTCAAGTGCCATCTGAGCACTTTCAATCAAAAATAGCCTCAGTTGATCGTACAGTATGAATGATTTCGTACAGTACGATAACCAATCATAAATTGATCCTTAATTTACGCACTAATCTTGGGGTTAATTTAAGTATTCAAAATAGATCATACAGTATAACTTAGATCGTATAGTACGCCTAGTTATTAAACTTACTTAGATTACTCTAACGGCTTGGTTATTTTAAATTAGAAACACTTCGTACAGTACGAAAGGAATCATACAATACGACTTATTCACAGATAGCCATTTCAGCCAGATCAGATTGTATAGTATGATTTAAACTCGTACAGTACAATCAATAGAAAAAAAAATTTCTTTAGTTTTAAAACCCTCTCCCCTTGTGTGTGTGCACGGTTGCTCAATCTTGCATACAATTTGTGGCCATACTCAAGAAATGAAAAATAATAATAAATGAAAAATTACAAAGTTATTGACTCCAACTCCTACTCTACCCAGTCTTGAGTGTTCTTGTTGTCTTGAGTAACTTGTGATCTCCCTAAAATATTAGTACGAACAGACAAGAGAAGAAATCAAAAGTATTCAATGAATAGTAATTTAACCAGCATTATTTGTCATCATCAAAATCTTAGACTAGGGGTCATGGATTGCAACACTAATGTAAGGAAGACCCAACCAATATAAATAAGCTAAACCCCTAAGTTTGGTCGGTAAAGAAGACCTAGTATACTCAGTAAAACCAATTAAACTACACCCTATATTAGCCAAATAATCAACAGCTAAATTGCCTTCCCTTAAAATATGAGATATATAAAAGGGAATTACGAAAAGATAATGCTTAATTTTTCTAATGAGATAGAATTTGATGGATTGGAAATTAAGTTACCCTCAATATAACAAATAAGAAGGATAACTTCAACTTTAATCCAAATTTTAGTTATCTCTAACAAAATACACAATTGCAAGCCATACTAAAGAGCCAAATTTAGCCATAATAGCAGTGGTAGAATCTGAGGAACTAGCAAAATCCATAATGACATTGCCATTTGATCATGAATAAGACCCCAACAACCAACATTAAAATTGTTAAAAGAATTATTGGTGTTGAGTTTAAACAAACCTTGAATAGGTTTAAGCCATCTCACAATTCTTTCTTTGAAAACATGGGAGGGGGAAGATAATGTAATACTAAAATTTTTAGTAGTATAAAAAAAATTTGAATCAATTAACCATAATCAAATTAGCTAGAAATAGCTACACCACTTTATCCTTAACTTTAGATATTATGTTCAAAGTATTTATAATAATTCCATCATGTTTAGACTCATTCCTTCTTCTCCATAAGAACCAACAAATAATAACAAGTAAAACATTGCAAAAATGACTTTTAATAGGAACAAATCAAGCTTGTAAAATATCATTGATGTAACTATAAATAGTACAAAAATGAGCATTAAACACATTATCAAATTGTAACCAAACTTTCAGAGAAATAGGCCCTCTAACAAAAACATGGTTCTGACTTTCAATGTCATAACAACATTGACATTTAGAAATGATGTAAATGCATTTTTTAATTAAAATATAATCCACATGAATATAATTATATAAAATTATCCACATCAAAATAGAATAAGAGGCTGAAATAGCCTTATGCCAAATAGCCAAAAAAAGCAAGGATTTAGAATGAGTTTGCCTTAGGGAATGCTAAACCTATTTAAGAACAAACTTACTGTCATAATATTTTGTGAGCATCATACAATGGTCCTTCTCCAATTGAAGGGGGATTTCGATTATAAAGTTAATAATAAAGTCAAGAACCATTTCAGTAAGAAAATCCACATTCCAAAACCCATGCTGACTAAACTGAGAAACTTTGCAAGCACTAGTAGATTGAGTGTTTAATAAATTATCAATAGAAATGTTGCCTAACTATTTATATTGCTAAAAGAAAATGTCACTAACCCCAATCCCCCATTGAATGAATTGCTCAGCATCCAACTTAACATAAAAGATCCTTTTCTAGTGATAGGAATCCCCTTTTTTTTAATGGCAATTAAGAGGATACTTCCTAGCACAATACTTAGAAATCATGAAATTATCCCAAAGGATTCTCAAAGACCTTAAAGCATACCAATGCTTGTAGGATAAAGCATAAGCCATATCTCCCAAAATTTTAAAACCTAACCTCCCTTCATCAAAACCCAAAAATAATTATTCTATAAAGACCACAGAAAAGCAGACCTGCTCTCCTTCGCTCCCCCCCCCCCCCCCCACACCCCCCCCCCCTGCTAAAATAAAAAATCACCAACCCTAATCCCCCATTGAATGAATTGCTCAGCATCTAACTTAATACAAAAGAGACTTTTCAAGTGATTGGAATCCCCTCTTTTTTAAATGGCAATTAAGAGGATACTTCCCAGCACAATACTTAGAAATCAAGAAATTATCTCAAAGGATCTTCTTAGACCTTAAAGCATATCAATGCTTGTAGGATAATGCATAAGCCATATCTCCCAAAATTTTAAAACCTAACCTCCCTTCATTAAAACCCCAAAACAATTATTCCATGAAGACCACAAAAGACCTGCCCTCCATGGCTCCCCCCCCCCAAAAAAAAACCCCCCATGGCCCCCCCCCCCCAAAAAAAAAAAAAAAAATTGTTGAATAATCTTTCCAATCAACTATACAAACATTTAAAGTAGGGCATATATTATGAAATAAATGAATAGGTATAAATAAAAAAATACACTTAATTAAAACTAATCTACCACCTTAAAAGAGAAATTTGAAAGCCCAACTAGAAAGCTTCTTATGAACATTAGAAAAAATATCCTGAAATAAGTGGGATCACATCTTACCCTTGAAAAGAAAAGTCCCTAAATACTTCAAAGGAAGGTTCATATGAAAAAAAAACCAAAATTATTCTGAATAGAGTTAATTCTCTAATTGGAATTAGATTTGGTGATAATAAAATAACTCTTAGAGGACTAAAAATTAAACCACAGGCTTTTTAAAATTGATTGAGAAAATAAAAAAGAATGTAAAGCATTTTGATATAACAATTAGTAAATATAATAAAGTCATCAGCAAAACTCAAATAACAAACTGGAAAACCACCAATGGTCTAGAACTACATATTAGGATGCTTCCTAAAAGCTCATTTAAACCCCTGGAAAGAAATTCCACAGCAATGATAAACAAGGTAGGAGATAATGGATCCCCTTTCCTGAGCTAATTAGAATATTTAAAGTAACCATGACACTTGACTTTTATAATAACAAAAAAATTGTTCAAAACTATTCTTTATGAGTCTAATAAAATCCATATTAAAACCAAATAAATTTAACATAGTGTAATGAAAACCAAACTAAGATTATCATAAGCTTTTGTAATATCAACTTTAGAAATAATATTCCCCCCTTAGATTTTAGCCTCAATGTTATGGCCTAACTCCTAAGCAAGTAAGACAATGTGAAAAATAGAACAACCTTTGATAAAACTAGTTGCTCAAGCAAAATAATTTTAGGTACACTAAAAGTTAATCTACCCATAAGCAATTTGGCATTGATCTTGTCGAAAAAAGAACAAAGACTAATGGGACGATAATCATTCCAAAAGTTAATAACATCATTTTTAGGTAATAAAATAATAGAAGTAGATGTGAAGAATTTTGGGTAGGGATTACCCATGAAGAAATCCATCACAACATTTACTAAATCACCTCTAATAATAGCCCATGACATCTAAAAAAACTTGGTAGTAAATCAATCAGGGAAGGCCACAGAGTCAACATTCATGCTTTTAATAGTGAGCCAAATTTCCTCTTGAGAAGGCACCTTAGTAAGCATCATATTATCCTCCTTGGTAATAAGAGCAGGAATAAAAGAGAAATCAATATTCAAATCAGGGCCAAAATCTTTATTAAACACATTTTTGAAATAGTCAATGAAAGAATCATTAATCAACTCACGTAATCAATGGAAGACCCATTAGGATTAGTAATTTTATGGATGTGACTAGCATCTTCTTTGTGATTAGAAATATTATAAAAGAATTTGGTATTTTTGTTAATTTAAACAAATTTTCCTTTATTTCATTCAATAAAGAGAGGTTCACAAAAGAAGAATCGGTCATATACTTATTATCATCAATAACAATCATATTCTTAGCCGGCATAATGTTAGAAATAATTTTCTTGAAAACACACTTGTTCCACAAGTTTAATTTTTTGCCAAGGTCTCTTAAGCTTAAACCAAAATCAAGTTATACCCCCAATATTGTCATAAGAAAATTAAGGAGCATGCCAATTTCTCTCTAAAATATTGAAGAAAGACTCATCAAGAAGTCACATGTTTTGAAACAAAAAAGGTGGATGAGTATTAACAGTACGTAAGGAAATATTCAAAAGAAGAGGAGAATGATCCAATAATGTTTTATTCAAATGCTCAATGTGGGTCATAGAAAAAAATGAAATCCACACATCATTAAATAAAATCCATTCTAATCTTTGCCACATAATAGCCTTATTCTAGGTAAAAGTATTTCCATTGAAACCAATATCATGAAAGTGGTAATTTAAAATCATGTCATTAAAATCTTTAATAGCGTAAAAGTTAGGAGGTTTCCCTCTAATTCTTTCATCATCATTGTAAATAGAATCGAAATCACCACCATTCTTCCAAGGAGCATTTAAACTAGAAGACAAGTCCGAAAGCTATCTCTATAAAATTTTCCTTTAAAATCTAGAGCAAGAAGCATAAACAAAGGATGTATAATGAGAGAACTATAAAAAATTAATATTAGTAGGTACTATTTGAGGAAAATCATTAATAATATCTAAATTCACCAAGTGCATACCAAAATCCAAATAAAGAAAAATAATCTTGAGGCAAGACACCAATAACATCATCGTTATACAAAACTCATACCATCCCTCTAAATCTACAATCTCCTTAGAGTGAGAGCTATTAGGAACATTAGAGACACCATCAATATTATTACTAGTCAATCCACCCATTAAAGGCAAAATTGAGCCAAGTTTAGCAGTACCTTCCATAATTGGTATGTTTTCCCCAGGTTTATCAAATTCCTAAATGGATTTATCTTAAGGTGAAGTTTTTAGGAAATCTCTAATAGTCATATTGACAGGACTTAAATGAGTAAAGACATTAACTCCTTTATCATTATATCCCCCCTTGTATGAATGATCCTTATTTTTCACTTCATTATTGGATTTTTTGAGATGCAAATGAACTACAAAGCTTGCATTTATTGAATAATTGTGGACGTTGCAATGAGTACAAAACTAGGTATATTTTCAAACTCCATTTTTTGTAAATAACCATACATTTCAATCCAAGACAAACATCTTTCGGATATTTTTTTATAATGTCCATTTCAACAAGAATCCAAGCTATAGTGGGCCTAGACAGAGAAGCCATCACTAGATCCAATAGTAAAGGTCTACCAAAAATTGAACCTAATGCATGTAAAACATGTGGATTAAAGAAATGCAGTTATAAATTTAAAAAAGAAATCTAGATAGTATAATTGGAGATTATTCCATAATATTAAAATACGAGGTCCATTTTAACAATCTTATTTGGCAATTGTTTATGTAATAAATTCTTTACACAGTTATAGTCCCAATCATTCAAGAGTTGGATTGTTACATGCCTAGCATCCAACAAACCAATAAGAAAACATTAGTTAGCTTCAAAATACTAAAAAATATCTTGATAGAATCAAGATTATGTCGATATATAGAAAATTTTCAACCAGAGTAAATTGTAAAGGAGAAGCTGATTTAACAATATCTTCATCAGACATTAAAATAGTTGTTAAACCTTTTACAAAGGATTTAGTAAAAGAGAAGATAGGATTTTGGAAGATGAAGCACTAGCAACCACATCTTGAAAAAAATGAGATTTAGGAGTGCTTTCATTACCAATATTAATGAATAACCCTCTATTTCCATCCACAAAACCTACTGGAGGTGTACCCTAAGGATTTGGTGGAGAGGATGAAGGACTAGCCACCATCCTACTAGAGCTACAAAAACTTATGGATGAGAGGCCTTAGGGACAAAAGACATAATGAAAAACACTAGAAGAACACTTAAAGAATTAAATGAAAAAACAAACCAAAATTTTTAGTGGAAACCATGATCATCTATAAGAGAAATCACAATTGCCAAAGCAAAAGAGTGCACAAAGAGAGAGAATGTGAGCAAGAATATACACATAAATGCATATTATTTATATTACTCTCTAACAAATCATTATGGGTGAAAGGATATTCTTTTGAAGATTCCAGTTTCTCATTCATAGCAATAAAAAATTGTTGATTAATCTATGAGGGCATATTGTGGACCAATTTATTACCAATAATATTAGAATCCTATATAAGATCAATAGTTTTCATAGCAGTTGTGCCATCAAAGGTAGCACCTTCTTTTAATTCTCTAGAGTTGTCCTTTAGTTTACAAAGATGAGGATGTAAAGTAAAGTAATCTAAAACACTATGACAACGCATTTTATAATGGCTATAAAATATGGGGAAGTTTTTTATTTCAACTTTATGTAAATATCCCAAGTTTTTTGGACCAAGCCATATTTATTTAGGATACCTTTTTTGGTCCGTCTAATTCAACCAACACACGGGCAAATAAAGTTTGTGAAACCAAAGCAGTAGCTTGGTCTATCTATAATGGACAACCATAAACAAAGGTCGAGCAATATAAAATATGAGAGTTAAAGATATGCAAATGTAAGTTAGCAAAAGGAAATCCACACCAACAAAATAGGGGATTCTTCCATAATATCAAAGTAAGGATTCCATTTAAGCAATCTCATTTTGCAACAATTAATATATTAAGTCCTTCTCAAAAAAATGCAATGATAATCCAAATCATTTGATAATTGAATAAATATATGCCTCGGGTCCAGAAGCCCCATAAAAAAAAAAACCAGGGAATTTCAAGTTCACAAAAATGCACAAATTGTGTCAAGATTATGTCGATGAAGAGAATATTTTCCAACCAAAGTGAACTCAAAATGAGCAACTAACTGAGTAATCACATTTTCAACGAATAATAAAATAGGAATACCATTAACAAAAGATTGAACTAATGAGAAAGGAGGGGAAGAAGGGGAGGAACCATAAGACACAACCTCTTTAAAAGTGAAAGATTTACCACTTTTAGAAACACCTAAAAAGCCCAAAGTCTTGCCAATAGGAAGTGCTTTCCAAGAAACCAAAAGATTCAATGAATCTAGAGCGAACATCGAAAGATACGGTAAAACCCAATGAAGAATTGTAAAACAACAAAAACAAGAATGAAGAACCCACTAAGGGAAACAAGAAGAATCCAAATTGAAAAGAAAACAAACTTTTTTTTTTAGTTAAAACCCTTTGACAAGCTTATGTGTTAATATACAAAAAGAAATATAAGGTCCATAAAGGGACCTCCAACTTGCTATAACTCCAAAGAGCTACAAGAAAAGTCCAAAAAGAACCTAAGAGTTGGATATCCCTACTAAGCATGAGTATAAAGCAACCTAATAACACTCTTAGAACTCAAAAAGAAAGGTAAAATAAGAACACAATCAACACGGCCTTTCCAACTATAATCGGGCCCTACAAAAAATGAGAATGAGCCTCTAAAAACCTGAAAAATAGGCCTACAAGGACACTAAAAAAATTCAAGAACAATAGGAAAAATATAATATAGAAAGTAAAAGAGTTAATCCAATAAATCAAACTCCAGAATAAGAAAAAATTCTGCAAATTAGTGTTATAAAAGGTGAGAATGATATTAAAATTATCCTTACACTTCCCATTAATATTACTAAATAGTAGCAGCAACCGAATGAAATGACTGGTAACGAGCAAGCTAGCACAACTACAGTAGGACTTCCAAACATGATAGGTAATATTATGATGCCACTAACCATTAAACCAAAATTATAAATCACAAAGATTGTCAAAGAAAATACCAAACCTAATACAAAAAAAAATTTACTCAAAATAATATACTTATAAAAGAGAACATTCTTAAACACATAATAGAAGATCGGACAATAGTAACTGCAGTAATTACCTAAATGGTTGCAATCCCAAAATCCAAAAACCCCCAAAAATAAGTCATAGTTGAAACGATCTCAACCTTTTTTTTTTTTTTTTTTTTTTGAGAAGATGCAAATTGCATTAAATAAAAACAAATCAATAACCTAATGGAAATCCTTCCAAAACTACTTAAAGGAAGCCTTATTAAAAGAAAATTAAGAAAAAGAAGTATATTTGAAAGATATGAAATTTCATAAAGAAAATAAGATCCTCTTATTCTTAGCACCAGCAAAAGAAAACTAGAGAACAACAAAATTGAAGTTATGTAGTGGAGCAAAGCTCAGGAGTGTAGTACATGCACCATCATGATATAACCCCAAATACCACTCAAATTTAATCCTTAGAGTAGCCTAGCTAAAGCTGCACTAGAAATCAACAAAAGAATATACATGGAAATAAAAGAAAGCATAATACAATAAACTCAAGGAGCCACCACAACAAAACTCCACACCCCTGCTACCCTAGATGAAAAATAGCTCAAAATTCTAGACTGAAGGGCAATAAACCCACCCTAAAATGCTAGTACAAACAACAAACCCCACTTGATAAAGGTTAGAAAGAACCAAAGCCAAACACCCCATAAAACTCCACCAAAGGAAAAGAGAGCAACAATAAAGGGTTAAATCAGCAAAATGATAATTCCAATCATTGTTAATACTCAACTAACAACAATAATTAAACACCACCAGCAAAAATGAAAAAGGATAATAAAATAAAAAATAACAACCCAGTAAGAAGAGTGAAGCAAAACCAAGCCAACCTACTAAGAACCAAGATCCACTCCAAAGGCAAAAGGGAAAAAGATAGTAGCATAAGTAAAACCACCAAAATCCCAAAATATGAGAGAAACGGTCAAAGAACCAAAAAAAAAAAAAAAAAAACAAAGAGCTCAAAGAAAAACCTTAAGACCACCATAAAATGTAGTAATAACAACCGAACAACAGTAAAAATAAAACATAATCAATATCAAAAAGACCCAAACACATGAAAACTATTTAAAACAAATATAGAGAAGGCCCAAATGATCTAATCTAGCTAATCCTTTTATCTCTTTGGGAAGAGAATGCTTATAGTATTCAGTGAAACCAGACAAGTTACAACCCATTTTAACTAGTGAATCAGCAACAACATTACCCTCACGCAAAATATGGGAAATAGAATAAGTAATAAAGGAAATCCAATACTTAATATCTCTTAATATATAAAAATTAGCATGATTGGAAGCAGTATTACCTTCAAGATAATGGATCAAGAGCATAGCATAAACTTCAATCCAGATATTAGTGATGCCTAGGGAAACTTTGATTTTTTTTTGCCACCTTCAACCACCATTTTGCCTGAGCTAGTTGGGCCAGACAATTAGAAGGTGCTAGAGTATAATTATTATAAATGAAGGGCATAGGCTGTCTTGAGTGTGAAAATAATTTTAGGGTTTATGATTTTTAGGGTTTAAGTCAACCAAATTGGCTGACCTAGGTCAGTCTAATTACATGACCCAGGTAAGCCCAACTAGTTGACCCAAGTTAGCCCATGGGTTGGGCTCACCATAATAGGTGCATAGGGTCAGGTGTCACCTAATACAAGTGATATCTTGGGCCAATTTGATCTAGGTTGGAAAAAGGCTCATGGGAAGCCTTTCTTTATCACTTGGGTCAAACCATGTGACCAAACCAAGTGAACCCAAGGACTGGGTTACCTAGGGTTAATCCTTGACTATCCTATGGATAATCCCATAGGGTTTGGGTGCCTTGGAGTGCTCTAGAGCATTTAGTTTTAATTTTAAAATATGTATGATTATTTTGATTAAGCTTGGTAAATTAAGGGTTGGGGTTGGATCTAAAACATTCATTTATAACTTAATAGAAAAGTTATTAGATCATGGCATGTCTTATATGCTTGAAATGCATTTTTAAGTGCTTAAGAGTTGATTTTGTTAACCTAGGTTGACTTGGTCAGCCAATATTTTCCAAGGCTTAGATTTGAGTCTAATCCACTTCTAATGACAATTAAAATATGTTGGAATTTTTCATGGATCTTGACAAGGTTGAGTTATATTGAGTTTTATTCAAAAGCTCAATTTAAAGTTTTAAGATTTAATGGCTTCTTGGTTAACCATGATCCAACAAAGGCATAAATGGGTTTAGGAATTAATTTTTTAGGATTTAAAATAATTAGGGAGATTTGGTAAACTCTATGTACACTTCCATACATCATTTAGGGTTTAAGGCCTAAAGGATCCTTTAATGGTCAAAGTGATTAATGGTAGTCAACCTATCCCATTTAAGGGCTCAAGATAATTTATGCATGATCATGAATGATTATCATTTTCTTAGGAATGAAATCAAGATCTTGGATTGAGTAGTTCAATATGATCCATGTATATGAATATTTTTTGTTTAAAAAGGGTCCATGGGTCAAACTTTGTTAATCTAGGTCAAACATGGTTAACCATGGACTCAAATGAGTTCAACTCAATGTAGTGATTATTATGAACATGTTTAATGAATTTTCAAAGGATTCCAAGGTATTTTACATCTAGAACCCATGTTCAAAGGCATAGGCTATAAAATATTTGAACTCTTGGATATGCTTTGGGTTTTAGGGTTTTGAAGGCAAAATATGCTTACAAAATGAATAGTTAAACTCTATAGACATGCCTAATCAATATGTGAATGATAAAACACTCTTTTAAGGGCTTTTCCATGGGTTTTGAATCCATTGAAAATTCCTCTAAAAAAGGGAAAATATCCAAAGGCTTTATGGTTTGGATTTCAACACTCAATTTTTATCATTGGAATTTAAATTGGATTTGAACTAAATTTGATTCAAGATTGATTGTTGATTGAAATTTATGAATAATTAAAGGCATTATGATTTAAGAAAAATTTAAAATAATTGAACTACTAAAAATCAATGGGTGATTACTAGATGATTGATTAGGGTTTAGTAATTGATTACCATGCCTAAGCATAGTGTAGAGTTGGATTTAGATTTTGAAATGAAATCCAATGATTTGAAAACCATAACTAGAATTTTCATTTAGGGTGTTTACCCCACATAAAAAAGAGGTAAACATTGGGTGACTTTCTTTATTGGCAAGTCCTTTCATCTTTCAAAAGTGCATGTTTGCAAGTGTAATTTTTATTTTTTATTTTTACATTATATCTCTCTTTGTTGTGAGTTAATTGAGTGCATATGAAGAGATTTTGGGAAATTTTTAATGTTATGGGTTCCCTGAGAAAAGAACTCGATTATATATGAAAGGAATTGAAGAGAAGGGAAAGAGCATTTTGATTGCTTTTATATGTAAAGAAAGATGAGTAAAACATATAAATAAGAAATTTCCTCTTATATGTAGATGATTTTATGGTCATTGGCACTATATATATCTGGCTCCTCGTTCTTGAATGAGTTTGTACCTACTATGCACCTAGGTTGGCTTATGTTTTGATGATGTAAAGCTCTTTGTAATTATTCACTAGTATTTTAAGCATGGAGTTACAAGCATATGTGTTTACTTTATTTAGGACCAAGTTTCATTGTTGAAATGTCTACTCCTTGACACGAGAGTTATAATACTTGGTTTTTCTCCTCTTATAATTCATCTTGCTTAAGTACGCCCTACACTCTATATTCCTCCATAAGGTCTGTAGTAGTCTCCAAGCCTTTTTAGTTGATTATTTCCCACACATCAAGCTTTCCTTCTTTGAAGTTTGGAGCGATAATGAGTGCATAGCTATGGAGGTTAAACTCTATAAGAAGCAATGCCTAAATTTTATAGCAAAATAAAATTGGTGTCTACCTAGTTATTGAATATAGAGTCATCCCAGAGCCTATAAAACTAATGGAAGTGCCTCCAACCAGTCATCTTTTGCTCCTTCCACTTTATTCCTTAAGAAGTTAAGGTCTTTAGGTGTTCGACTGAGACAAACTTTAAGTAAATGCCTTATGAGTTGTAAAACTCCTTTAATGTTTCTTGGTGATTCCCCTGGTTCTTTCCTTATCTCCAGCAATGCTTATGAATTCTTTTATGGTCTGTGGGCACTAACAAATTAGGTTATAATAGAAGGAAGTGATCACTCCTACTGGTAGGAAAATGAACCACCTAAGTGCTGACTTTTTAAAGTTAGGAAGAATAACCAACACTTGATAGGATCAATGATAGAGAGCAAGGAATTTATGTACTTAAGAGTCACCACATGGTTAGTGAATACAATTTTATCTTTGAAAGATTCTAGGTTTGGTACCATGAACCTAGGAGGAGACATAGCCTTTGTGATTTTCCTAGAGAAGGCAATGGTGAGTTTTTACTTGGCTCTTCTAATTCACCTTGTAGGTGGGGTTTAGTCCTCATCGCTCATTACTGTGTGAGCAGGATCAAGGATGGCATTAAGGTTATTTCTTTGTCATGAGGTATGGGTTTATTCCTCAACACTCATCACTATGACGAACTGTCGAGTTCAAAGAACCTTCAAGAGCATTATCCCTGGAACTCACATGAAATTTCTCCAAAGGATTCTTGGCTTGTCTTCATGATTCGCTCCTTTTATGTTAGTGAGGTTCTAACAAGTTTCATTATTATTCTCCAAATTCATGAATGGTTCCTATTGGTTCTATTGGTGGATTAAGGTATACTTTCTGGTCAATAGAAACAATCCAAGTTCACCATAGTAAGAGAATGTTTAATTTAATTTTATTAATGGATGATACTCGACCCTTCAGCAGACCGACTAGGTAGGCATGTTAGTAGGAACCTAGATGAGATATGAAGATTATATAATGGAATTAAAGAATGTACGAGAATTCATGAAATTCTTAGAAGATTATATATTAGTAGAATTTTCGCTATCAATAAAAGAGAAAAGTTCCTTCTAAATTGTTCCTCGTGACCACTTATTTATAGATCACATGGACTACAGGAATGGATACACAACGAAAGTGTAAAAAAGGTTAATGTCACATAGTTTATATATAGAATGCTACATAATCCATTGAGACTTATGTCACCTTCTGACCGAGTGAGAGACAACTGGGATTGAATATCTCTTCTCTGGGCTAGTGAGGGGATGCTGAGTGAAAATTGAGAGAATTTGGAAGAGAATTATCCCCACGAAGTTGGTAGGCATATGAGCTATATCAGGGCGAGTTTATTAATGTGATGCTGATCGAAAATCGCATGGTATCCATGAAAAATACTAAGTTTTCGTAAGGAAATGAAGGAATGGGTCAAGTTTGCTGATGGATGGAGTCATGTAAAATGTTGATGGGCGAGTTTGAGACATTGAAGTTGGCACTTTTTCTATCGGTGAGTTTTGATGGAGGGGTAGTCGCTCTAAGGGAGAGCGAGTGATTGATGGTGGAAACAAGCCATCTAGCTTATTTTGATATTTGAATTCAACGAGGAATTTTCGAGTTGCCTAGCATGGGATGAGTTTTCTTGGGGACCTAGGTGAGTGACGCCTATTGTTCTGCCTAGGTGAGGCCTTCTATGATCTCCAGACTTGTGCCCCCCC
>NW_021318472.1:217727-232592 GCF_001605985.2 Dendrobium catenatum | reverse complement strand
CCCCCCCCCCAATGAGTTTCTTCTATGATGCATGGTATATACCTATGACATGGCTGTAGAGGTATATGTATGTATATAAAATTATTATTATTAAGCTATTTAAATGTAGAAAATTTGTTTTATTAATAATAAACTTTAATTAATATTAATTATTAAGAAATTATTTAAAATTATATTCATTACATTATCATCCCCAAAATTGCAACCCATAATACACATCCGGCATAGCTCGACATGTAAATGGCTAATAATAGACAAATGTCACTAATAATTTTATTTCTAGCCTTTATGGCTAGTGTGGTATTTTTCGAAAGAAAGTATTAAATATTATTACTATCTATTTTAAGTTATTTCGATTAGAATTATTTGCCTATAAATTGGGATATTTTAAAGAACGAATAACTAATGAGTTTGTTATTTCAAAAAGCTTTATCGAAAGAATAAATAAATAAAAATCAAAATTCATAAAAAGATCAAAATCCTTGGAATCTACTTTTATAATTTCTATCAACCAATTTGTTTAGCAAAATAACTTATAATATTTTATAAGTAATTTACAATATTTTAAATGAGTGAATGTACCTAGATAAATTAGTGATAGTTTTATTCACGGTCAAAAATCGAGAGAGGGGATTGTTGATTCTATATTTTATTAAAAATTATTAATTCGAGCCTCTTTAGAAGACAAGGATTGTAAGACTTACTAGTTTATGTTCTTCTCTTCTCAAAGCGGGAACTATTGTCCCTGACAAAAATTCCGAAAGATTACAATTACTTTGTGAAAATTTAACCGCATACTTTAGATCACGTTTTTATTGTTTATTCAATATATATATCTTTAAATTTGATGTTTGAAGCATATTGGCATAATTGAAATAGAGAAAAAAAAAACGTGATTTTGCAGGCGAATCAATTTGAAAAATGTCACAAGTAGATAATTAATGATTTATTTTTCTTACTATTTCTTAAACCAGTTTTTTAGTACAAAAAATTTAATTTTTTACAAGAAACCTCCTTTAAGAAGCTGGAAGATTGTCATCCCAAGCAAAGCCTAAAAGAAAAGTTGTGTGATTATAATAGAGAGAGAGAGAGAGAGCAAAAACTTGTAGCTTTAGAGGAAATCTAAATATCTTGATGTTTAATTCAGCCTTATCTGAATCAAACTAGCCCTAATGATCCTTATTTATGCTAAAAGGTTGAATTGGAGCTGCAATTGGTGAGAAAAATTAGAACTAGT
Source organism: Dendrobium catenatum (assembly GCF_001605985.2). Classification (NCBI taxonomy): domain Eukaryota; kingdom Viridiplantae; phylum Streptophyta; class Magnoliopsida; order Asparagales; family Orchidaceae; genus Dendrobium; species Dendrobium catenatum. The sequence goes on along the minus strand of NW_021318472.1, from coordinate 231,355 downwards.
GTGCTGTTGGTGCGAATACAGGACTCCGCCTGAAGAGACGCCTATAAGAAACAGGGAGCCTCAAAAGATCTTTATAAGGTAACAGACCTTAACATAGAAAAAAAGAATTATCTTACCTTGGAAGGAAAAGCAAGAACAAATGCAATAGGTACTAGATTTCTAAAACTATAACAAAACTTCGAGGTTGTGGCAAGTAATCTATTGTGGGTAGAACGCAATTAGCATATAGAATTTTATTTATTTATTTATTTTTAAATTAGCATATAGGATAGAGATAAACTAAAGCATGGTTTTCATCGTTACAATCCTAATCATTAAAATGAATGTGCGCTCAATTATAAAATTTTTATTATGCCATACAAAGAGCCTATAGAAAAGTGGTCTCCCACTAAATTAGAGCTAGGAAAAGTCAATAGTAAGGGAGTCAATTTTTTGTTTTGTTATTTAAAGTACAATGACTATATATCTACATTTTGAGAACAGGGAAAGAGATATGGGATTAAGTGATTAACTACGAAGGAACATATGAGATAAGGGAAATAAAGATTAACATCTTAATGCACGAGTACTAGAAATTCTAGAAGGAACCTGGAGATAAAATTACAAAAATGTTTGGAAAAAAAATGAAATTGTTAGTAAAAATTATGGTTAATATTTTTGCATATATTTTTGTATGAAATTGTTTTATTTGTCGTTGTGCAAGAAACTCTGAGAGAAAAAAAGGCATAAAAAGGGAATTTTGAGAACATGGCCATGGCGCCACATCAATCACCGCCACAATGCCAAATTTGGATCACCATGGCGCCACTGCTCTCGAGGATTTTACAAGATAATTGAGCACCCCGACACCATATCATTCAATTCCACGGCACCATGAGCAATCCAACACCAGAAGCCCGGCATTGGTGCCGGTATGCTCTCGGGAAAATTTGCAAATAACTTAGTGCCCCAACACAATATTCAGGAGCACCCCAGTGCTAGGACGCATCGTGATGCTTGCTTTAGGACAACACCACAGGGACAATGGCTCTATGACTCCAAATCCCCACAGAACTGCGACAATAAAGTTGGATTTGTTCATTTGGGAAGTGTCAAGTTGATTTAGACTAGCATCGCTGCAGAGACAAACGACTTGCGTTGTAGTGCTAGTTCATTTAGTAGCACAGCGGAGCCCTTGATAGTTTTTTATATTTAGTATAAAGAGTTTTCTTTTTGAATTTTTGAGGCTGACTGTTTCATTTATAAGCAAGAGTGTGAGTGAGAGAGTTAAGTGTGGGGAGGGACTGTACTTAAGGGAGATCAATCCAAAAGCATCTACTATTTGTAATTGCTAGTAAAACCTATTTTGGGTGCGGTGCAATCTAACACACTTAAACACAAGTATCTTATTTTATTATTAAAATAAATGCTGCTTTGTGTGAATTCAGTTCCTTGGCTAGCTAATAATTGAGTTTTGGACTTGTGATATGTGGTGATGCATGTTTTTCTTAAGTAGACTTTGGAACATGAAATGTTGAATGTTATTTTTAATTACTCTCGTTCTTAATTTAGTTCCTTCAATGTCCATACTCAAGTTTAACATCTAATGTGATTCATTATCTTGACAGAGGAATGATGAAACATTTAGGAGAATTGAAATAGAAAACTTTCATTCATAGACATAGGATGGATAGGATTTTGGAGTTTAAAGAGATACACCAACTGTAGTAGGATGAAAACCTTACTTTATAATCTTACAAGCTCAACAGATATCTAAGAATTTATATGCTTTGAAAACAGTGCATCATTCAACATCATAGAATCAAAATATTTTAATTTACTGACTTACTCATTTAAGCATTTGCAGTAATTCCATAGAAAACAAATTCAATTTAGACTTAGTAGGATAAACTTTGCAATTTGAATAGATAATATTAGGGACATTTTAGGATAGAGAACTTCTCGTGGGATCGATAATTTACTTTGAACTATATTACTTGTGCATATCACATAGACTCGACATAATTTCCATTTTTGCTAATCTTTATATTGCATGCTAAAGCTCTGTCAATAAGGAGCACGTGGACAAAGAACAGATAAATAGAATCCTATGTTCTTTGTCACAAGAATGTGATTCAAAGACAACAACTATTTCTAAAGATCGAGATTTAACATCGCATACAGTTGATAACCTACATGATTATCTAGCCCATAAAAAAAAATTAGCCCTTCAAAAAGAGAAAAAATAACATGAAAAAGATGATGAAGAATGTGGCACTCAAATGTCACAAAAGTAATGATAGTGATGTGTCACTATCCGGAAGTGATAATAAAGAGATGACATAACATATACGACACTTTGGAAGGAAATTCAAGAAGAGAAACAACAAGAATATAAGGTAAGAGGAACAATTTAAATTTTAAAATAAATCTAAAGCTAATCTTGTTACATGCATAGTTGACACTAATTAGGATAAGTGTTTAGAGATTGAAGAAAAAAGAACATTAAAAAATTTAAAAAAAAAATTTAAAAAAAAAAAATTTTAAAAAAAAAATTTAAAAATATTAAAGAAAGAATTAGAAATGGCAAATCAAATTCACGAAGAGGATTAGCATTGACCTTTAAGAAATTATGTTAACTCTCTAGTAGATGGCATTCACCAGAGCATTAGTAGACCCAACATTCAAGCCAATAACTTTGAACTTAAACCTTCAATTAATCAAATTATACAAAGCACATAGTTTGGGAGAACTCTTATAGAGGATCCAAACTTACCTATTACTAGTTCATAAAATTTATATAACATTTAAATATAACGGAGACTGTTAGACTTTGATTGTTCCCATTTTTCCTAAAATTTATATAACATTTAAGTATAACGGAGACTGTTAGACTTTGATTGTTCCCATTTTTCCTAAAAGGGCAAGAAAAAATATAGTTGAATTCCTTACCCCTAGGCTCTATTACTATTTGGAATGATTTGCTCATAAATTCGTAGCAAAATATTTCTCTCCATCTAAAACAACTAACTTAGGAATGTCATTATACCATTTACTCAATTAGATGAGGAGTCTTTTTATGAAGCATAAAAAACATTTAACGAGTTAGGAAATACCCACATGATGCATTATTAGATTGGTTGATTAATCAGGCCTTCTACAATGCATTAGTAGGGTCCCTTGGCTCCATTATAGATGGTATTGCTAGATGTTCATTAATATCCAAGCCCTTTGATGAAGAAGCGATAGCTACTAATAACTTTCATTAGCCTTCAAATAGAGTCAATCTTAAGGGCATTGCCAGTGTTTAAGTCAGAAGCTTTATCTAGCTTGATTGCTCAAGTAATTGTCATTATTAGGAAGTTTGATCACCCGGGAGTTAGTTCAACTCCAGGAGCACCTATGCTAGTAGATGAGAGCCTCTATGGATCATCTAATGACCCTTATTTATAAGGAGTAGATTCTTTAAAAGCCATAAATAACAAGTAGAATAACCTTCATTCTAATATATATAACTCTGGTTGGAAGAGTTACCTTAATTTTCACTGGAATAATAATCTAAATGAGGGCAATAATAATTGGAATAGCAACCAAACAAATAATGCAGAGAATTAGTAACAGCCTCGACAAAATTTTAGAAATCCTAGGCCTAGTTTTTCTTAGGATTCAATGCTAATAATCAATATAAGGATAAGAAGTCTTCCAAGACTTGGTGTTGCAGATGGGGACCCAATTTTAGAGCCAAACTATTGCCATAAGAACCAATTAGGTCGGTTGGCAAATTCACTTAATAATAGACCCCAAGGAACCCTTCCTATCAATGCTGAGATTAATCCCAAGAACAAGAGTAAAGAGCAGTTTTAAGTCATTCAATTGAGGAGTGATAAGGAATTAGAAAAGATAGTGGGGTAGTTAGGAATAATGAAAAGTCTGAGGAAGAGAAGCTTCAAGAAGAACTAGTTGAATCCACCTAACCTGTAGAATAACCTAAACTAGAGGAGACAGTAGAAAGCCTATAATTTGACTCGAAGAATAAATAAATATGACATTCTCCTAAACCTAAAATCATTAACCTAAGATAAGCAGCCAAAATTCTCAATTACACATTTAAAAGTTAATCTTATAAGGAATATTATTGACATAAATTGTTAGACTGCCTGTTATAGATAATATTAATTAAGTCATTAATCATGAAGTATTACTATTAGCATCATTAAGTTAATATTTTTCTTAATTTTAAAAATTCAAAAGTTACATTCTAGACAAATAAGATAACATATTAATAAAGTGCATGTAGATTACTTGAGGACATGTAATAAATTAAGTTTTAGGGGATCTTGTTAGTGAAATTTTTATATTTCGCACAATCCACTTTTGCTTTAAAGTTGCCTCACTTAAGGATTTCTACATGAAATTTCAATAAAATTTTTTTAGAAAATGAAGAAAATATACATCACCGTGGCGCCAAACCCCGGAGTGTGCAACTTCGCAGCATAACAACACCAGGTCGCCCATAATGTTGTTGCGCTAATAAGGGTGTCACAGCGCTAACTTGCCTGAGCACCACGACATATAAGTTAATTAAGTTACTCTCAGGGAATGACATGCTGATTAAGTGGATTTCTCCTATCTACAAATTTTTGAGCCAAAATAATAAATATAGCATGCTATATGATTAGTAATGTGAACATTAGACCAATGATTAATAAGATATCTCATGGGGTTTTAAAAAATAAAAAGCCCATCCCATTTTCATATATTTAGATGTAAACATTATACATTGAAAATTGGGAAGGAAAGCTTACCTGAATTAGACGCAAGAACAGACAAATTTAAAACTTATTGTAATTATAGTAAGGCCTATCGAGTTTTTAACTAGAAGAATTTGATTGTTAGAAAATCAATACATGTAATATTTGATGAGCAAAATTAGAGATTGCCTAGGACTTAAAAACATAAACCTGGATAAGCTTGTAGCTATCAAGGAGGATCCATTAGCACCTATATTTCCCAAGGAATTGAGGTAAACTCCCAATCATCCTAAGAAACTTATTATAGAAGATCCTGTACATGCTGTTATGATTAGTACTATAAATTAGAAAGGAGCTTGATCATTCTACATTTTTGTCTTATGTTAAACATACTTGTATGGATAAAAGCTTTGAAGGATAAGTTATGGGTGCAGCAATGCAAGAAGGGCTGAATCAATTTGTTAGGGATGAAATTTAAGAGCTAGTGCCTAGCACTAGTGATTATCATGTGATAGGTACAAAGTGGGTTTACAATTTTAAGTAGATGAATTATGCACAGTGGTAAGAAATAAGACCATATTAGGTTCGTAGCTTAAGGGAATAGTCAAATTGAGGGATTAAATTTTGAAGATTCATATAGCCATAATGCTTGTTTAGAAGATATTAGACTATTACTGGCATTTGAATGTTTTAAGAGATTAAGACTATCAAATAAATGTTAATAGCGCATTTTTGAATGAGATCATCAATGAAGATGTCTATGTATAGTAGTCACTGTGATTTATAGAAACACACATAAGTTGAAACACATAATTTGGGATATATTATGTATTACTTATGAAGGAAGAAATGAAGTTAAGCAATCTAGATTGAATATGTTGTTGCATGATTATGAACTTTTTCGCATGAAACCTTCTTAATCAATTTCTGACATTTATACTAAGTTTACTCAAATTGTCATCTCATTGCATGCTTTAGGAAGAGAGCTAACTAATTATGAAAGAGTAAATAAAATTTTGAGATATTTGCCTTCTTCTTTTGATGTTAAGATCACTGCAATTGCTGAATCAAAAGATTTAAATACTTATTTTATTGATAATTTACTTTGATCGCTCATTGCTTACGAGAAATGGGTGAATCAAAAAAATCTTGATGCAGGTGAGAAAAAGAAGGAGAAAACTATGGCATTGAAGGCAAACAACACGGACACTGATTCTTCCGGGTCTGAAAACGATAATGTTGCCTTCATCACGAGGCAATTCAAAAGCTTTCTAAGGAACAAGCACAAGAACCATCATAAGTGGAATAAAGATAAGGGTAGCAAAAATTTTAAGAATTCTAATGATATGATCTGCTTTGAATACAGGAAGCCGGGACACGTTAAAACTGATTGTCCTACACTTAAAGCTAACTCAAGAAAGGAGAAGGGGGAGGAGAAACTCAAGTTCAAAAAGGACAAGAAGAAGTTCCAAAAGGCATTCTGGGTACATTCAGCATCAAACTCCTCTGAGACTGAAGCTGAAGAGGAGACTACAAACTTGAGTTTGATGGCAGATGATCATCTTGGTAAGTTTGACCAAGAAGAGGTATGTGAACTAACCTGCTAACAATTACTTGAAGTTTCTGAACAAATTCATGCATCATATAGGAAATATAAGATATCACATACTAGTTTGAAATTGGAGTTTTTAAATTTACAAAAAAAAGCATGAAATTTTATTTAATGATCATTCTACAATCGATAGAAATCACATGTCATTACTTGATGAGTTTGATGCATTAAACAAAAAACATACTGAATTATCTGATGTATATGATTCCTTGAAGTCATCTCATGCTGAGTTAAAAAAAGAGTTTAAGAAATTAAAAAATCACAAAGCTTTTGAAAATAGCAAACCAACATTATATGCATCACATAACTTTAAAAGAAAGCATTACTATCCGAATAGATTAGTAAATCATTTTCCTGGTATTAGATATTTTTCATGTGGCATGTTAGGACACATTTCACACACTTGCACTATTCATCGTAATACACATTGGGTGTGAAGACCCAAATTGTATGATTCACAGCACAACATATATGCATTGCATTATTCTTTTCATAAGAATGGACCCAAACATGTTTGGGTTCCAAAATTTGACGTTTGATGATTTTGTAGACTTGCTCTCACAAAAAGCCTCATGATAGCATGTGGTACCTGGACAGCGGATGCTAGCGACACATTACTGGAGATGCTAATCAATTCTTTTCGCTGGAGGCCAGGGCTGGCTGGAGGCAAGGTTACTCTTGGAGACAACACCACCAGGAAAGTAATGGGCGCAGGTATAATCGGAAACACCAAGAACCTTTTGATTGAAAAGGTTTTGCTTGTAGATGGACAGAAACACAACTTGCTCAGCATCAATCAGCTTTATGATAAAGGCTTCATCATAAAATTTTTAGCAAATACTTGCACTATAAGCTTAAATAACAACAATATTTTGTAGGGAAAGCGGATCAATAATGTTTACATGCTTGACTTAAATAATATTGAATGTGCTGCTTCATTTTGCTTAAAATTTACTGCTGATGATTCATGATTGTGGCACAGGAGATTATGTCATGCCAGTATGAAAACTCTTAGGAGAGTGACCTAGAAAGACCTAGTTAGAGGTGTCCCCAAACTTAAATTCTTTAAAGACCACCTTTGTGATGCCTACCAACTAGAGAAGCAAGTTCAATCCTATTTTCACTCCATTAAGGACATTAGCACCTCTAGACCTTTAGAAGTCCTTCACAAGGATTTGTTTGGACCCATTAGCACTGCCAGCTTAGGGGAAAAAAATATATGAATTTGTGATTGTCGATGACTACTCTATGTTTACTTGGATTAAATTTCAGTCACATAAAAATGAGTCTTTTGATGAGTTTAGATCATTCTTCACTTGGATTCAGAAAAAGCTAGGTTGTGAGATTTTGACCATCCATAGTAAACATGGGGAAGAGTTTGAAAATGAGAGATTTGGGGACTTCTGTGAGAATAAGGGGATTAGTCATAACTTCTCAGCTCCTAGGACCCCTCAGCAGAACGGGTAGCTGAAAGAAAAAATCATACCTTAGTTGAAGCCGCTAGAATCATGCTTACTGAGTATTAACTTCCAAAATACTTTTGGGCTGAAGTGGTAAACACAGCTTGTTATATGTTGAATAGGGTGAATGTTAGAGCCAAACTTAATAAGACACCCTATGAGATCCTTAAGAGTAGGACACCCAACCTTTTCCACCACAATGTCTTTGACTGTAAGGTTTTCATTCTTAATAATGGAAAGCCACACTTACGAAAATTTGACCCAAAATCTAATAGAGTGTTCTTAGGATATTCAAGTATGGGAAAATCCTTCAGGGCATTTAATAAGAGGACCATGGTGGTGGAGGAGACTACTCATGTAGTGTTTGATGAATCTGATCCTAAGAAACTTAGAGTTGACTATGAAGATGAAGTTGGAGAGATTATTAAAGGAGTTGAAAATTTGGAGAAGATGGTAGAACCCCAAAACACTGAAGGAGTAGGTGAGATTACCCAAGAAGTAGAAAATGCAAATTTGAAGAAAAATGTTGAACCTACACACATCTTGTCTAGAGATTGGAGATATTCTTTGAGTCATCCTAAAGAACTGATCATAGGAGACTTTTTTGAAGGTGTTAGGACTAGGCATGGACTTAGGAAGGAAGTGAACCACTCTGTCTTTATCTCAATGATTGAACCCACCAACATCAATCAAGCTATTTCTGATAAGTTTTGGATCTTAGCCACACAAGAGGAATTAAACCAATTTGTTAAAAATGATATTTGGTAGCTTGTAGAAAGACCAAAGGGACAAACTATAGTTGAAACCAACTGGGACTTTAAGAATAAAATGAATGATTCTGATGTGGTGGTTAGAAATAAGGTAAGATTGGTGGCTAAGGGGTACAACCAAATAAAAGGGATTGATTTTGAGGAGATCTTTGCCTCTATAGCTAGATTGAAAGTCATTACAGTGCTACTAGTATTTGCCTGTTATAAAGAATTTAAGCTTTTCCAAATGGACGTTAAAAGTGCATTTTTAAATGGGGTAATAAAAGAGGATGTGTTTGTAGAGCAACCCCCAGGTTTTGAGAGTTCCTAATTTCTAAATTATATTTTCAAATTAAAAAAGACCTTATATGAATTAAAGCAGGTACCTAGAGCTTGGTATGAGAGGCTTAGCACATTCTGACCAGAAAGGGAGTTTGATAAGGGGAGCATTGATACCACCCTTTTTCTGAGAAAAATAAAAGATGAATTACTCATTGTTCAAATCTATATCGATGATATACTTTTTGGATCTTCTAATAAAAGGCTATGTGAAGATTTTTCTAAAATAATGAGTAGAGAATTTGAGATGAGTATGATAGGAGAGTTGTCCTACTTTTTAGGTTTTAGTATAAGACAACTAGATGATGGAACTTTTCTAAATCAATCAAAATACATAAAGGACATCTTAAAGAAATATAAAATGTATAAAGCTAAGCCAATTAATACTCCCATGACATCTAGTGTTCAGTTGGACAATGACCCAAATGAAAAATCAGTTGATTAAAAGAAGTACAGATGGATGATTGGATATTTACTTTACCTGACTGCTAGCTGACCTGATATAATATTTAGTGTTTGTCTCTGTGCTAGATTTTAAGTTGATCCTAAAGAATCTCACCTGACTGTAGTTAAGAAAATTCTTAGATACCTCTTAGGAAATCAAAACTTAGGAATCTGGTATCCTAGGCACAGCATTATTTTGAGATTATTGGATATTCTGATTTTGATTTTGCATGATGTAAGGTGGATAGATAGAGCACTTCTGGGACTTGCCAATTCATAGGACAGTCTTTAGTCTCCTGGTATAGTAGGAAGTAAAACTTTGTTGCACTTTCCACTACTGAAGCTGAGTACATTGCTTTAGGAAGTTGTGTGGCCCAAGTTCTTTGGTTGAAGTAGCAAGTTCTGGATTTAGAATTACTTGTAGAAACAATTTCAATCTTTTGTGACAACACTAGTATCATCTGAATTTCTAAAAATCCTATCCAATATTCAAGGACCAAACACATAAACATAAAACATCATTTTATTAGAGACCATGCGACCAAAAGAGATATTGAGTTACACCATGTGGCAATCAACTGGCATACATCTTTACTAAATCACTAGCCTTCGACACATTCAGCACTTTAAGAACCAGATTGAGTGTGATTGACATAAATTCATGAACTTGATTTCTGATCATTTATCTGTTGATTGTTGATTTCTTTTTGTAGTTTTTTTCTTATTTTTTTATACTTTTTCATCTATTTTATTTTTATTGATTTGATTTTCTTCGTTGTTTTATTTTTTCTTTTAATTACTGCTGAATTTATATCTTATGCCGTTTTTTTATTTTTTTGAAAATTTATAGTCAATTATTGACATCCCTAAATCAGTTAAAGGGGGTAAATCGTTGATTGTTTCTTCTCTAACTTCTTTTATTGGTATAATTTTCTTTTATAAAAAAATCTATCTCACATTAACAATTAAATTTTGAAATTGAGATATTTTCAATCTTGTTACAGTAATTTATCTTATATATATAATGTTCAAAGTTTTTATTTTACCTTCAAATTTTTGTAATCTTGTCGTTGAATTTATCATATAATTTTTTTATTTTGTTTTGTGATTCATTCTTCCTTACATTAGATAGTGAGTTTTTCTTCTCTAACATCTGGGAGATATGATCACAACTGAGAATTTTTAAGAATTTTGAAAAAGATATCTAGCTTACAAAAAGTAAATGAAAAAAAAATGGTCAATGATGCCAAAATAAAAAAATGTGCAATGACGTCAAATTTAAAATATATATACACAATGTGTATCAAAAATCAAAATATGCGCAAAGAGCATCAATCAAATTGACAAGAGGCATAAAATGAGCCCACCAAAAGCAAGCTTCTTCTCTTTCAAAATTTTTAAATCATAGAAGAATTCATGTGTCATTTGATATTTTTCAAATGCTTGATTTCGGAAATTCATGATTGTAACTAATTATTTTGATATATTATTTTATAAAAAAAAATTCTTAAACCAAGTCTTGAACAGGTCTTTTTTTCTTATCCAATTAATTTTTCTGATTTAGATCATTGTTTTCAAAAGACGGTTTTCCCTACGAGAAGTTCAAGTTAGGGCTAACAGGATCGTTGTTCTACCGTTTTCTCGGATTTCGACGATGTTAACTCATTGATTCTTACAATTTTTTTAATTCAATCACATAGAGAATTTATCATATTCAAGCCTTTTGTTCTTGTCTTCTTCATTTTTTCTTTTAAGTTAATTTTTCATGTGTTTGAGCCTTCTCTGGTCATCTCCATCCATTCTATGTTTTGAAACTTTTTTGTCATATCGTCCAGGACGATATGAATATTGTCCGGGACGATCTGTTCAATTCACTCTTGAAATTTCATTTAATGGTTATTTTGACTCTGATTCTAATTGTCCTGGACGATTCATTATCGTCCTGGACGATCTGATCGTCTTCTGTTTCAATTATTTGTGATCATCCTGGACGATCCTCCTCGTCCTGGACGATCTTCACAATCTCTGCTCAATTTTTGGTGATAGTTTCGGACGATACACTTGTTCGTCTTGGACAATCCACGTGGCAATGCTTTAAATGTTTTTAAATTCGGTCAGTACGATCCATTATTGTGCATCATCCTGGACGATCCACCAAATCGGCCAGGACGATCTTCTTTTTTAACGGTCATTCGGAATGACTCCTCGGGACAATCGCCTGTGTCTTATCGTCTTAGACAATATCTGATCGTCCTCGACGACTTTATCGGCTTTTTGACCAATCATCCCGGACGCAATTATTGCACCATATCGTCCTGGATAATTCTACGATAGTCCTGGACGATCTTTCTGATTCTTTCTAAACCGAAGCCCTCAAATGTTTTTCTCACACAATCCTTCTCAAATCCTCTTTTCTCTTACTCTTATGCTCTGTTTTCATGAGTATGGCCGGTGAAAAGAGGTCTCGCCATCCTTCTGGGAGTTCCTCGAGGGCGAATTTGGACCCTTGCTTCACTGAGGTAGGGATGATCAAAGGTACAAAATAGCTGGGATTACTGTATCTCGGGCTGTCAACCCGTACATTTTTTCCTATCCTGTCCTAGATTTGTTTGCGCACTTCCTTGACCTTCCTTCTTACCCTGCTTGTCCCTTTCAATTCGAAACTTCTTTTTGAATTTTTCACTAACCTCCGCATAAATTCTTCTTTCACTGCTTTCGGGTCTTATGTGAATCGACGTCCCGTCGAAATCACATATCAGAACTGTCAAGAGCTTTTGCAACTTTCTACCACAGGGGATAAACTTCATACCCTATGTTCTGATTCTGACTACGATGGGGCTCCGACCAACCACTTTCTTAGAAACACTAATGCTCACTTTAACGTTGGAGAGTCTAGCACCTTACTCAAAGATGCTAGGACAATCCAGTATGTCCTTCGCACCTCAATTCTTCCAAAAGCTGGTGATCGCGTTCATATCACTTCTCTTCTTTCGATCACCACTTTTTACATTTTGGCTCGTCGAGAATTCAATGCCACGGATTTGATTTTTTGCTACATTGAGCATCTGACTACTATTCGAAATCCAGGACATAGGAGGAAGCCCAATCTTGCCCTATGATATATCATTGCCTATGTCTTAGAATCAAAATACAAACTCCAATATCATGCCCCACCAAATTTTTAGTCTGACTTCTACTCAAACAACTCCTTCCACATTCTTCATAGTACTAGTCTCCACCCGGGACACGAGGAAGCTGAGGGAACTAAGGAGGAGGCAGCTCCTACACCTGTTCCTGCACCTACTCCGCTTCACCAGCACTCTCAGCTGGATCAGGTGGTGGAGCAATTCAGCTAGTGGGAGACTCGCTTTGAGACCTACATCGCTGCACAGGAGCAGCAACATGCAGAGGACGTTGCTCTCTTCGGTGCTTACGTAGCTCACAAGTAGCACCAGCACGACCAGGATATGACCTAGCTTGGGAAGTAGTTTGCGACTCTTTCCAGTTACTTTCAGCCACACCCACCACCACCACCTCCTCCTTCGGATGATCAGTGGCCGTTTTTCTTTTAGTTTGCTTGTTTTTATGTGATGTTGTTTTACTCCTGTTGAGTAGTTTGTATTGTTTTTCTATTTCTTTCCTTTTTGTGATGTCAAAAGGGGAAGTAGTTTTACTAGTTTGTACTGTTCTAGTTTGTTATATTTTTATATTGGATAGTTGAACTATTTGAACTGTGTTTATTTCTTTACCTGTTTCCATTAAAACTACTTTAAACTGCTTCAATTATTTTTTTGTATGTTTTGAAAGTTTGTTAGGGATGTTAAGCCCTTATGAACTAGCTCGAGGCTAACCAAGAGGGGGGTGAATTGGTATTTTAAAATTTTTCTTTTAGCAAAGCACAAAAATCATAATACTAAATCACCACAGAAATCAAAGTGCGAAAAATAAATAAACGCGGAAGCAAAACAAAGAAAGATCATACCAAATTTATAGTGGTTCGGTCAATCCTCGAACTACGTCCACTCCTCGAAGGCACCCGCCGAGTATTGCACTGTCTCTCCTTTGGCTCCAACAGCTAGGCGGAGAAGCCTTTACAACAGACTCCTTTTCACCAACCCCGGTGCGGCAGAGAACCGACTCCTTTTGCTTCCTCCTGAAGCGGGCAAAGAACCCAGACCTTTTGCAGAAGTAGACCTCCCAAGAACCTCCCAAGGACGAAGGACGAAGAACGGAGACGACTTGGAACCTTGTTTGGAGCAACCTTTGTGAACCCTCTCACAAACTCCCCCTCACA
>NW_021318472.1:70977-217717 GCF_001605985.2 Dendrobium catenatum | reverse complement strand
TTTCAATTCTTCCAAAAGCTTGTTGATCGCGTTCATATCACTTCTCCTTCTTTCGATCACCCACTTACATTGCTCGTACGAGAATTTTCAATGCCCACTCTGAGTTGAATTTTTTTGCTACATGAGGCAATCTGACTTTACTATATCAATCCAGGACAATAGGGAGGAAGCCCAAATTCTTCGCCTAATGATATAATTCTTTGCCTATGTCTTAGAATCAAAATACAAACTCCACCATATTCATGCCCACCAAAATTTTTTAGTTCTTGACTTTCTATCAAACAAAAACTCGTTCCACAATTTCATAGTACTAGGTCCTCCACCCGGGGACACGAGGGAAGCTGAGGGAAATCTAAGGAGGAGGCAGCTCCTACAACCGGTTCCTGCACCTACTCCGCTTCACCCAGCACTCCAAGCTGGGATCAGAGTGGGGAGCAATTAACTTAGTGGAGACTCGGCTTTGAGGACCTACACACCCTGCACAGGCAGCAAGAAAACATGCCAGAGGGACGTGTCTCTTCGCATGCTTACGTAGCTCACCAAGGTAGCACCAGCACGAACCAGGATATGGGGACCTAGCTTGCGGAAGTTAGTTTGCGACTCTTTCCAGTTACGTTTCAGCCAACCACCCACCACCCCACCACCTACCTCCTCGGATTGATCAGTGGCCGTTTTCTGTTTAGTTTTGCTGTTTTATGTTTTGATGTTGGTTTTACTCCTGTTAGTAGTTTGTATTGTTTTTCTATTTCTTTCCTTTTTGATGTCAAAAGGGGAAAAGTAGTTTTACTAGTTTGTACTGTTCTAGTTTGTTATATTTCCTTATATTGGATAGTTTGAACTAATTTGAACTGTTTTGTTTGTTTTTACCTGTTTCCATTAAAATACTTTTAATAACTGCTTTCAATTATTTTTGTTGTATGTTATAGTTTGTTAGGGATGTTAACTCCTTATGAAACTAGCTCGAGGCTAACCAAGAGTGGGGCGGGGCTGGGTTTGGAAAATGGTATTTAAAAATTTTTCTTTAAGCAAAGCACAAAAATTCATTTACTAAATCACCACAAGAAAGTCAAAGTGCGAAAAAATAAAATAAAAGACGCGGAAAGCAAACAAAGAAAGATCTTACCGAATTTTATAGTGGTTCGGGTTCCAATCCTTGAACGTACAGGTTCCTACTCCTCGGAGCCACCCGCGAAGTATTGCACGTCTCTCCTTGCGGCTCCAACAAGCTAGGCGGAAGAAGGCCTTATACAAAACACGGACGCCTTTATCACCAACCCCGGTGCGCAGAGAAACCGGACTGCTTTTGCTTCCTCCTGAAGCCGGGAAAGAAACCCAGACCTTTTGCAGAAAGTAGACCTCCCAAGAACCTCCCAAGACGAGGACGAGAACGGAGACCGGACTTGGAACCCTGTTGGAGCAACCTTTGTGAAAACCCTCTCACAAACTTCCCCCTCACAAGTTCCTCTCTCTTCCTCTCTCTCTCTCTCATTTCCTCTCCTCTCTCTCTTCTCTTCTCTCTCTTCCCCCTCTCCCAAAGGCTCTCTCAGGTCAAGATAGCAGCACTCAAGGTCTTATTGCATGAGAAAATTCGGATCCTTTAAATAGATTTTCAAGAACCGGCTTTATCATCCAGGCCGATATAAATATCGTCCTGGCCGATCAGTACAACATAAGCTCAATCAGCTGGGATGATTCAGAACGATCAGAAGAAAATTGGTTAAATCGTCCAGGCTGATACAATATAGTCCTGACCGATTAGTTCAAATCCGAGTACAATCGTCCTGAACATCATCCTGAATAGAGTCTGGCCGATGTCAATCGTCCAGGACATCGTCCCGGTCGATTTTGCGATCGGATCGGCCGATGTTATCGTATCAATCAGCCTTAATTGCTTTCCATAATTGTCAGATTAGTTTAGGTATAATTGAGTTGTATCATCCAGGCCGATATGGATATCGTCCAGGACGATAATTTAAAATAAAGAATACCTAAATTGATCATGGTGGTTGATTCTTTGTGATTTGAGCCTATCGTCCTAGCCGATACAAGGATCGTCCAGGACGATTTGCTTAGTGACGGCTGCTTAACGAGGATGCCCTAATTAGGGTTTCTATTTTTAGGTTAATCGTCCTAACCGATATGAATATCGTCCAGGCCGATGTCACATGATCTCTAATAAAGTGATGCCTAATGTCAATGTGCTTAGTCCTTGAATGTTGGATAGGATTCTTAAAAATGCAGATGGCACTAATGTTGTCACAAAGAACAGAGATTGTGCTTACAGGTAATCCTAAATCCAGTACTTGCTGTTTTAGCCAAAGGACTTGGTCCACACAACTTCTTAAAGTAATATACTTAGCTTCAGCAGTGGAAAAAGCAACAGAGTTTTGCTTTCTACTAGACAAGGAGACTAAAGATTGTCCTATGAATTGACAAGTTCTAGAAGTGCTTTTTTTATCCACTTTACATCTTGCAAAATAAGAATCATAATATCCAATAATCTTAAAAGAAGTGATGTACCTAGGGTACCATATTCCTAAATTTTGGGTCCCTAAAAGGTATCTAAGAATTCTCTTAATTGCAGTCAGGTGGGATTCTTTAGGATCTGCTTGAAATCTAGCACAAAGACAAACGCTAAACATTATATCAGGTCGGCTAGCAGTCAGGTAAAGTAAAGATCCAATCATCCCTCTGTACTTCTTCTGATCAACTAATTTTCCATTTGGGTCCTTGTCTAATTGAATTCCTGAGGTCATTGGAGTATTAATTGGCTGGACTTTGTCCATTTCATATTTCTTCAAAATGTCCTTTACGTACTTTGTTTGGCTCAAAAAAGTTCCATCATTTAGTTGTCTAATGCTAAACCCCAAAAAGTAGGAGAATTCTCCCATCATACTCATCTTAAACTCCTTACTCATTATTTTAAAAAAATGATCACATAGCCTTTTATCAGAAGATCCAAAAATTATATCATCGACATAGATCTGAACAATGAGTAAATCATCTCCTACTTTCCTCAGGGTGGTGTCTACACTCTCCTTAACAAACTCCCTTTCTAGTAAGAATGTGTTAAGCCTCTCATACCAAGCTCTGGGTGCCTGCTTTAATCCATATAAGGCCTTTTTTAATTTGAAAACATGATTCGAAAATTAGTAACTCTCAAAACCTGAGGGTAGTTCTACAAACACATCCTCTTTTATTTTCCCGTTTAAAAAGGTACTTTTAACGTCCATTTGAAAAAGTTTAAATCCTTTATAACAGACAAAGACTAATAGCACTCTAATGACTTCCAATATGGCTACAGGGGAAAAAGTCTCCTCAAAATCTATCCCTTCTATTTGGTTATACCCCTTAGTCACTAATCTTGCCTTATTCCTAACCACCACTCCAGAATCATTCACCTTATTCTTAAAGACCCACTTGATTCCAACTACACTTTGTCCCTTATGTCTTTCTACAAGCTCCCAAACATCATTTCTAACAAACTGGTTTAACTCCTCCTGCATGGCTAAGATCCAAAACTCATCAGTAAGGGCTTGGTTTATGTTGGTGGGTTCAATCATTGAGATAAAGGCAGAGTGGTTCACTTCCTTCCTAAGTCCATGTCTAGTCCTAACTCCATCAGAAGGGTCTCCTAAAATCAGATCTTTAGGGTAACTCGAAGAGTCTCTCCAATCTCTAGGCAAAGTGTGTGAAGGTTCAACCCTTTCCTCCAGATATACATTTTCTACTCCTTGGGTAACCTCTCCTACTCCTTTAGTGTTCTGGTGCTCTACCCCCTTTTTCAAGTTTTCTAATTCAGTGGCAATCTCTCCATCATCATCATCCTCAACTCTAGGCTTTCTAGGATCAGACTCAACAAACACTATATGTATGGTCTCTTCCACCACTAAAGCTCTCTTATTAAACACCCTAAAAGACCTCCCAACACTAGAATATCCTAAGAACACTCCATCAGATTTTAGGTCAAATTTTCCTAAGTGTGACTTCCCATTGTTGTGAATGAAAACCTTACAACCAAAGACATGAATATGGGAAAGATTGGGTGTCCTACCCTTAAGAATATCATATGGTGCTTTATCTAATTTAGCTCTAACATTCACCCTATTCAACACATAACAAGCTGTGTTAACCGCTTCAGCCCAAAAATATTTTGGAAGTGAATACTCAACAAGCATGGCTCTAGCGGCTTCCACTAAGGTCCGGTTCTTCTTTTCAGCTACTCGTTCTGCTGAGGGGTTCTAGGAGCTGAGAAGTTATGGCTAATCCCATTGTCCTCAGAAAAATCTCTAAATCTCTCATTTTCAAACTCTCCCCCATGGTCACTATGAATGGTCAAGATCTCACAACCTAGCTTTTTCTGAATCCAAGTGAAGAAGACTCTAAACCCATCAAATGACTCATTTTTGTGTGACAGAAATATAATCCAAGTAAACATCGAGTAGTCATCGACAATCACAAAATCATAGACTTTCCCTCCCAAGCTGGCAGTGCTAAGGGGTCCAAACAAATCCATGTGAAGAACTTCTAAAGGTCTAGATGTGCTAATGTCCTTAATGGAGTGAAAAGTGGAGTGGATTTGTTTTCCTAATTGGCAAGCATCACAAAGATGATCTTTTGAAAATTTAAGCTTGGGGACATCTCTAACTAGGTCTTTTTGAGTCACTTTCCTAAGGGTTTTCATACTGGCATGACATAACCTCCTGTGCCACAACCATGAATCATTAATAGCAATTTTTAAGCAAAATGAAACAGCACATTCAATGTTATTTAAATCAAACATGTAAACGTTGTTGATCCGCTTTCCCTATAAAACAGTGTTATTATTTAAGCTCGTAATGCATGAATTTGCCAAAAAATTTATGATGAAGCCCTTGTCGCAAAGTTGACTGATGCTGAGCAAGTTCTGTTTCAGTCTATCTACAAGCAAAATATTTTCAATCAGAAGATTCTTGGAATTACCAATTATACCTGCTCCTACCACCTTCCTCGTGGTATTGTCTCCAAGAGTCACCTTGCCTCCTGTCCTGATCTCCAGCACTATGAATTGATTGGCATCGCCAGTCATGTCGAGAGCATCCGCTGTCCAGGTACCACATGCTTTCACGAGCTCTTTTGTGAGAGCTTGCCTGAAAAATTATCAAATGTCAGATTTAGGAACCCAAACATAATTGTGTTCCTTCTTAAGGAAAGTAGAATGCAATGCATGCTGTGGATCATATAACTTGGGTCTCCAAACCCAATGTGAGCTATGGTGAATGGTGCAAGTGTGTGCTGTGTCCTAGCATGCCACATGAAAAACATCTAACTCCAGGAAAAAGATGCACTAATCTACTTCTATGGTGATGCTTTTTAAGCGATGCATGAAATGAAGATTTTTTATTTTCAAAGGTTTTTAAATTTTCTAATTTTTTATATTCTATTTTTAACTCAGAATGGGATAATTTTAAAGAATCATGAGAAATAGATAACTCAGCATACTTTTTGTTTAATGCATCAAACTCATCAAGTAAAGCCATGTGATTTGAATCAATTGTTGAATGGTCTTTGAGAAGATTTTCATGCTCTTTTTGTAAATTAAAAAATTCTAATTTTAGGCTAGCATGAGTTTTCTTAAGTTTTATATATGATGCATGAATTTTTTCAGAAACTTCAAGGAGTTGCTCATAGGTTAGTTCACATACTTCTTCTTGGTCACTTTGACCAAGATTATTGTCCGCCATTAAGCACAAGTTTGTTGTCTCCTCCTCAAGTTCAGTTTCTGAGGAATCTGATGCAGAATCCGCCCAGAACGTCTTTTGGAATTTCTTTTTTCTCTTGTCCTTTTTGAAGTTTGGTTTCTCATCACCCTTTTCCTTACTTGGGTGTGCCTTTAGCGTAGGACAATCAGCTTTAACGTGCCCAGGCTTCCTGCATTCAAATCAAATTGTTTCATTAGAATTCTTAAAATTTTTGTTTTCCTTACCTTTACTCCACTTTTGATGATTCTTATACTTCTTCCTTATAAAGCTCTTAAATTGCCTTGTGATTAAAGCAACGTCCTCGCTTTCAGACTCGGAAGAGTCAGTGTCTGAATCGTTCGCCTTAAGTGCCACCGTTTTCTCCTTCTTCCTTTCACCTGCATTAAGATTTCTTTGGTTCACCTCTTGCTCGTAAGCAATGAGTGAACCAAGTAAGTTATCGGACTAATATATATTCAAATATTTAGATTCAGATATTACAGTAATTTTTGCATCAAAAGAGGAAGGTAAACATCTTAAAATTTTGTTTACTTTTTCATACTTAGAAAACTCTCTTCCTAATGCATGCAATGAAGTACCAATTTGAGTAAACCTTGTATACATTTCAGAAATCGATTCAGAATGTTTCATACGAAAAAGTTCGTAATCATGCAAGAGAATATTCAAACGAGATTGCTTGACTTCATTAGTACCTTTATAGGTGATACACAATTTATCCCAAATTTCTTTACCAGTAGTGCAAGTAGAAACACGCATGTAATCTTTCGATTTCAAAGCACAGAAAAAATAGTTCAAACATTTTGCATTTGATTGTGCTAAATCCCTATCATCTAGAGTCCATTCAGTAAAAGGAAGTGGAACAGTAACGGCATTCAATTTTCCAGTTGGAGGTGTATAATCATCCTTAACAAGCATCCACATGCGATAATCAATTGATTGCAAAAAAGGTAGACATGCGAGTTTTCCAAAAATCAAAAGGGATATTATCAAACAAAGGTGGTCAGGTAATAGAATACCCTTCCGCAGTATTACGATTTCCGTTGTTCGTCATGGATCAAAATTCAAAAAGTTTTCAAACTTAGTTTTTATGAATCCCGCTTTGATACCACTTGAAAGTTTATAAGGGATGTTAAGCCCTTAAGAACTAGTCTGAGGCTAACCAAGAGGGGAGTGAATTGGTATTTTAAAAATTTTCTTTGAGCAAAGTACAAAAATCATAAAACCAAATCACCACAGAAATCAAAGTGCGAAAAATAAATAAACACGAAAGCAAAACAAAGAAAGATCACACCGGATTTATATTGGTTCGGTCAATCCTTGCCCAACGTCCACTCCTCGCAGGCACCCTCCGAGTATTGCACTAAATAAGTGTCTCTCCTTTAGCTCCCACAGCTAGGCGAAGAAGCCTTTACAACAGACTCCTTTTCACCAACCCTAGTGTGGCAGAGAACCGACTCTTTTTGCTTCCTGAAGCGGGCAGAGAACCCAAACATTTTGCTGAAGTAGACATCCCAAGAACCTCCCAAGGACGAAAGATGGAGAACGGAGACAACTTGGAACCTTGCTTGGAGCAACCTTTGTGAACCCTCAGTTCCTCTCTCTCTCTCCCCCTCTCCCAAGGCTCTCTCAGGTCAAGACAGCAGCACTCAAGGTCTTGTTGCATGAGAAAATTCGGGTCCTTTAAATAGATTTTCAAGAATCGACTTTATCATCCAGACCGATATAAATATCGTCCTGGCTGATCAATACAAAATAAACTCAATCAGCTGAGACGATTCAGGACGAACAGAAGAAAATTGGTTAAATCGTCCAGGCCTATACATTATCGTCCTTGCCGATTAGTTCAAATCCAAGTACAATCGTCCTGAACATTGCCTTGAATAGAGTCTGGCCGATGTCAATCGTCCAGGACATCGTCCCGGCATATTTGATCGTATCAATCAGCCTTAATTGCTTTCCATAATTGCCAGATTAATTTAGGCATAATTGTGCTGTATCGTCCATGCCGATATGGATATCGTCCGGGATGATAATTTAAAATAAAGAATACCTAAATTGATCATGGCGGCTGATTCTTTCTGATTTGAGCCTATCATCCTGGCTGATACAAGGATCGTCTAAAACGATTTGCTTAGTGACGTCTGCTTAACCATGATGCCCTAATTATGATTTCTGTTTTTAGGTGAATCGTCCTAGCCAATATGAACATCGTCCAGGCAGATGTACTCAAAACACAAAAATTTAGAAAACCCCTCAAGTGTGTGTGTGTGCAAGATTACTTAGTATCAGGAACCACTTTTACAATTGACTCAAGAAAGTTAGTAGACAAAACAATCATAGGGAATTATGAATGTTTGCTATCATCAAAAGTCTAATCCATAAACTCAGATTTGCAACATGTTTGTCATCATCAAAAAAAGAGAGATTGTTGCAAATCAGTTTTTCAGGAAATATAATTTTGATGATAGCAAACACTTCTGTTTCTCTACGACTGTCTTGCCTACTAATATTTCAGGTCCACAAGACCAAACTGCAATTTGAACCAGCTCAAGATTGGGTAGACTAGGTCTGAGTCAGTTTGTAAAATTTTCCATTTCTTGAGTCTATTGTAGACGATGTGATTGCTGATACTAAGTAAAAACAGAAATCCTATCAATTGTCCTGGACGATCAATTAAAAACAGAAATCCTAATTAGGGCATCCTGGTTAAGGAAGTCATCATTAAGCGCATCGTCTTGGACGATATTAGTATCGACCGGGACGATAGGTTCAAATCAAAAAGAATCAGCCGTCGGATCTATTTAGATATTATTTATTTTTGGACATCGTCCTGGATGATGAAATACAATTATGCCTAAATTAATTTGGTTATTAAGAAAAGCAATTAAGATTTGATTGCTCGATCAAATCATTCTGGACGATCGTAGGATCGATCGGAACAATCAGTTCAAAAAAAAACCTTAGTTGTTCCTGGACGATTAACATCGGCCACATTCTATTCAGGGCGATGGTCTAGATGATTTTTACGGATTTGAACTAATCATCCGGGACAATCGTAAGATCGGCCTGGACGATCAAGCTATTTTTCCATCATCCAGACATCCATTTAGTGCGATTGTCTAAATGATATTTAACGACTTATACTAATCGTATAGGATGATATCTTATCATCCTAGACGATATGAACAAAAATCTTCTGATCGTCCCAAACCATCCGGGCTGATTGAGAAAAATTTACGCTGATCGGCCAGGATAATATTTATATCGTCCTGGACGATAAAGTAGGTTTGTTTAAATTAAGAGCTATTCCAAAACTCTTCTATTTAAGACCTCTTGTTCTACCCAAGAGATTATCTTTTGCTGTCTTGACCTGAGAGAGCCTAGAGGAGAGGGAGAGAAAGAGAGAGAGAGAGAGGATCTTGTGAAGGAGAGCTTGTGAGAGGTTTCACAAAGGTAGCTCTAAGCAAGGATCTAAGTCATCTTCTCTGATCATCGTCCCTTGTTCTTGAAGGTTTAAGAGAGGTCCACTTCAACAATCGATCAAAGATCTCTGCCTGCTTCAGGAGGAAGCAAAAGGAGTTGGGTTTTCTGCCTCACCAGTGTCGGTGGAAAGGAGGTTTTGTACAGGTTTCTCCGCCTTGCTGTGGAAGCAAAAGGAGAGTCACTAAGTTTAGTGCAATACTCGGAGAGCACCTCCGGGGAGTAGACGTAGGTCGAGTTAACCAAACCACTATAAATTTATGTGTCATTTACTACTGCTTTTCCCGCATTTAATTTCCGCACGTTAAATTTCTTTGAGGTGAATTTTGATTTGATTGAGTTTTTATTTTTGATTGAAATATTTTTTAAAATACCAATTCACCCCCCTCTTGGTTAGCTTGGGCTAGTTCATAAGGGCTTATATCCCTAACGAACTTTCAGTAGGTATCTGCTAAAGTTTACGAGCCTCCAATAATGTCGGTTCGGGAAAGTATTAAGTCCCAAATCTTATTGTTTGGAATCTAATCAAATGCAAAAATTAAGTAATTTTGAACGTCGCTATTGTCAAAAATGTCATAAAACATCAATACATTATTCTAAATGATTTAATTAAAACCCTAAGGCTCTAGTATATACAACAACTTATACGATTCACCTAAAAGTAATGCCCACATGTAACAATAGAACCTCCACTTAAAAGGATATCTATCAACCTCATCTCTCATTCCAAAAATATTTGAGATTTCAACATCTTATTAAGAGAAACGAATTACTTGCTTTGCTTGAAGGAAGTTATTGATATTTTGGTTTTGATGAGCTCGCTGTTCTTCATGCAATATTGCATGCGCATGTAAGACCATTTCACTTACACTTTTATTTTGGTTTCCGCTGATTTTTTTCCTATAGATTGGCTAATTGTTTTACATGAGGTTGCTTAGAGGTGATGCCCTTGCTCGAAACTAGGTGATAGGAAAGATTTCCCATAGATTCTAATTTATGGGCAAGCAATGTAAAAAATCCTGGATGACTGGTAAGTGGAAATAATGTAGTATTTTTATTATATTAATTCCAATAAAGATGTAAGGTTTAGTTCATGTTGTAAAAGAATGTCTCATGTAATAGAGCAAAATTTGCAATGTTTAAACTAAAACCACAATGCAACAACTATTAGCGCCGCAGTGTCTTCTCAATGCCCAGCGCCTATTTTGGACATTATAGCGCTAGTCTCGGAAAAATTTCACTAATATCAATGCCCCAGTGGATCTAAGGGTAGCGCCGCAATGCCGAAAATCAACATTGTAGCATCGGAGCATCATGAAAATTTTCAAATAATTCAATGTCGAAGCACCAACATCGAAAGCGCCACAGTGTCGGATTACATAAGCAAGCACCAAAGTGCTCATCTGCAGCGCCACAACGCTCATCTTTTACAACACCATGGCAGAATAGTTAAAAAAAAGAAGCATCACACCGACTCAACCAAAAGTCGCACCGATTCAATCAACAACTGCGCCGGGTTAGACTACACTCCTATCTTGGGCAAATCTCGTTTGCATTAACACTTAACATCACTTCTAAACCCTAACTGAGGATTATATATTAACTTAACATCTTTTAGGAGCCGCAAAATTCAAATTAAGCCACCAATCGTAGCTCTAACCCAATATTGGGCATGTGTAAAGCCAACACCATCCTATTCCCTAATCAATAAAAATACTTTTTTTAAATGCCTCATGGAATGTCTTTCATTTGAGGTGCACCCCTCGTTTTCCCCACATGAATCTAAAGTCTCAAGGTGCTTCGCATGAGCCTCTCTCTAACCTCAAGGTGAATGAGTTATTGCAAAATTTTAAACATAGCTTGTAATAGTTGTAGATCAAATTTTACAATATAAGAAATTATGTATCAATCATCAAAATTAGTACATGTCAAATCCTTCAATCAAGCAGACTTCTTTTCTCCAATAACTTGAGTCATTTGATTCTTCAACAGTCTTTTCAACAATCAACGGACTGATACTCATTAAAAGGCAAAGGAATCATTTACCATCAACATCATTATCGTTACACAACTATTTTGGTGCTTTATGAAATATTTTTCTTTCATTCTTTCTTAATTGATGCATGTCTTGTTAACTATAGTTTGTAAAATAAAATTTGCATATCTTCAGGTCATTTTAGTTTTGAACTTTTGACCTACCTCATTTACCTTCAAACTCCTATTAGGAATAACTTTATCCATTTTTCTATAACCCGTTATAGATGTTTAAATTATATAATGCTATTTTACAAACTTATCTTTGATGTATGGAATCACTAAACTTTAATAATAAAAATTTCTCACTCTGTCCTCCTACTTTCATTGCCCATCACTATACAAAACCAAAATTTAAATTTGCATTGTTCTTAATACTCATTCTACCTTCAAAGCCATTTCAATAAAATACAACATAATTTTGTCAATTGAATAAGAGTTTCTTTAGTCATGAATGTTTTTACTAGACATTTGCAAGAGAATGTACCCTGATTTATGCTTTTTGTTTAGCAGAGTTTTTCTGAAAGAGTAACTCTGCAGAGAAACTCATCAATAGCTATTCAAACATATATCCTTCTTCATCCAGTTTATAAATATGTTCCTGCTGAAAACAGAGCTTGGAGAAAAAAATATTCAGAAATTCCTCACAATTATTCACCTGTCTTAAGCATCCTCTCCACTAGACTGGCTATGTGCACCATCCAAACTCGTCAATCCTTCACCCATCATTTTTTCCCTGTTCTGAGCCTGTCTCTCCACAGCAACCATATACAAGCCTGTGATTCTAAATTCAATAGCCTAATAATAATAATAATAATAATAATAATATAACAATAATAATACACAATCTGCAACACATATGCTGAGAACAACAATTCACCTAATGCGCTACCAAATGCGCAGAGCCAGAGAATCCTCTGCGACCATTTTTCCCCAACTAGTCCTCTCGTCACCATTTTTATGGCACTCACTCGTCACGTATTCGAGACAAAATTAAAAATTTTCTTGTAAGAGCTGAAAATCATGGAAGAAGAATATAATCAAACCCCCCGAATGCGAAGGGAAACAAGAATACGAAAAAATCACCAGCGTTTGCAACGTATTAGTATTTGGAACAGAAACGAATAAGAAGTCTCACCAGGAAGTCGAGACGAGGGTTTCTCAAGCTGCGGAAGCTTCCGAGCATTCTAGGATTTAAGCGGCTTCGGGGCCAAATATAGGGAAGAAAATTATTAGGTCGGGTCACGCAACCTAAAAACATATCCGGACATCTAATTAAAAATTGTCATGTGAATTATGTTTTGATTTTGTTTTTTGACTTTGCTTTGACTGCATTTTAGGTGTGTTTTAACTATATTTTGATTGCGCTTTTTGATTGCGCTTTACCTGCACTTTACCTACGCTTTTGACGCGCTTTACTTAAAATTCTGCAGACACGTGTACATTCCACATGTAAATATTTTATTGGTGTCTGGACCTAATAATTTTCCCAAACCTAGAGTTGCAAGCTTGATAATGCGCTAACCAGACAAGTTTAAGATTCCAATTCATTTGCTCCCAAGCCAATTTATTTAAATAATATTTTTTTGTAAAATATACTTAAAATATGAGAAAAATGATCAAAACGGTTTACTCTTTGTGAGAGATTAAAATCATTCCGAAATATTTTGTCCCTCGACTCCTCCAAATTATACTTTTTTTATCATGCTGTCAAATTAAAACGGAAAAATGAGATGAGTGTAAGGGTATTATCGGAATAAGCAAAGAATGTTTTAAGAGAACGTCTCGTAGCACGTCGCGTCAATCTTGCATTCCTGCAATGTCGATCGCGTCTCGTAGCATCGATCTCATCAATCTGTGGCACGAAAATCACATGGCAGAATAAATCCTCTGTTTCTTCCTTTTTGTTTTAAATCTTGGATTTATTAAATCCTATAGTTCGGTGGATTTATGGGATTTGGCCTACGAAGTGCGCAAAAGGGAGAAAGTTACCTTCACAGCAAGCTAGCTCTCGTCGTTGCTTCCGATCAAAATGTCGTAACTTCCAATAAAACAGGAAGGGAACGTTGTTGATGGAGCAAACTTGAACCTCAACAAAGGAGCTGAAAAAGCGACTAAAGTGATTAATAACATAATTATTAATATAATTTATAAATAAAACTAACTTAATAATAATTAAATAATTAATTAAATTATTAGTAGGATTAATTATTAGTTAAATGATTAGTTATTTCAAAATAATTAGTAGGATTAAATATAATTTCAAATAGAATAATTACTTTATAATATTATAAATAATAATTAAATAATTAATTAGTATTAGAACACTTAAATGATTAATGAGATAACCAATGATATAATGAATAATTATTAATTATTAATTAATACTTTAAAATTAATTAAATCATTAGTAGGAGTATTAGTTAAATAATTAGTTATTTAAAAAAAATAACAAATTAATTTGATAATTATTAATTTAATTATATATCAAAAATTTATTAAATTAAGACATCTACAAGCAATTTAATGAATAATTCTATAACTAGTAATTAAATTATTTAATAATTAAGGTAATTTCGGATTAAATTATTTATCATTATAATTTGTTAACTATAATCCTACTAAAGTAAAATTCTACTTTTGCCGAACAGACACTAAGAGTTGCTGAGATGAGTATATTAAAATTAAAATTTAAAATTTTGAAATTATTAAAATTAAAATTATTTAATACCTAATAAAGTGTATAATTTAATTATATAATTCAAGAGAAATAGCACATCTATACTGGAGTAGATATAAATTTAGATGTACTATAAATTGGGTTAATGAACATAGAGAAATAATGTCTACATAATAATAATAAATGACCTATAAAACTATATTATTGTGAAAACAATATGCACTTCAATAGCTCATACATAATTGAATATGATTAGTGTTGCTTTAATAATATTTTTTAAATATTCAAATGGATTGCCTTATTGTAAACAAGAGGACCACCTTTGTTGTGGCCCTCCTCCACTAAGAGAGAGATTTGGCATAGAAAAGTTCATGTATACTTCAAATAAATATGATTGCTCAAACAACCTAGAAAAGAACTTATAGAATATACTCGTTATTACTTAAAATATCTGTAATAAGGTGGAGTAAGGTTTAAAGTCATACAATATAATAGACCTTTTAGGAAGTAAAATCTCACATATAATCCAATAAACTTTATTATAGTTCATTGTAAAACATATGAATTATATATTTACCTATGATATTGGTAACTTCTCCTCCACTCTAATAATGTACATTTTTTTTTTTTTTTGGTTAAAACCCACTCATGGGGCCTACGTGTTAATATTCAAAAATCGGTTACAAGGTCCTTAGCAGGAACCTCCAGCTCCCTAATGCTCGAAAGAGCTACAAGTAAAAAAGTAAAGTAAAAACCTATGAGCCGGTGGTTCCTATTTCTACAATTATAAAAATAATGCCATAAAAACCTAGGTCTGTGAGCCAGCAGAACCAAAAAAGGAAGCAAATAATGATAACATTCCGCTCATTCTTCCTGCAAAAAACAGTAATAATTTCCAATAAAAGCTAAAAAATAACATAAATTAACCTTGAAAATCGTACAACATTTGTGATGAGTATTGACTAATTTCCTGCAGGTATATAACACAAAATTTGAATAATAAGTATAGCAAAAAACATGATTAGAAACCCAAAGAGTACCTGCAGGAAAATACGGTTTGATCCATATTTTAATATCAACAGAGGTGCAAGAAAAAGCCTCCAAAAAACATATCACAGCAAGCAAATCCATACCAAACCCATCTTTCCAGTTCTTATAAACCGAGAGAAAAATTAACCTGGAGTATTTTAACATAGAAATACCATCCTGAATGGTATCATCACACGCACCAGATAACCCCCAACAAAAAATTAATAATCTCCCAATAGAAAAAAAAAAAACAAGCCACAGCCGGAGACAGCACCCCTGTCCAGAAAAACAGAGCAAGACAAACCAAACACCAAAAGAAACTCCATAACCAACAGATAAACCGAAGAAGAAACAACAGGATTACACCCAGCAAAATGAAAAAAGAAAGACACATGCTTGATCCAAAAGACCCAAACAACCAAAACACACCCATCAATACTCCCTAGCATAAGGAATCCCCAGATTATCCCTCCTAACCAAACCCAGCAACTGCTCAGGAAAATTCTCCATTTCAAAAAATTTATCATTACAAGAGGAGCAACCAAATTTCGCTAACCAGTCAGCACAAGCATTGCATTCTCTGAAAATATGGTTTAAAGTGCAGTTAAGTTTAGACATAACCATTTGAATCTTTCTAATAATGTACATGACTCCAATAATAGGCCACCGAATGAATCATTTTTTTTCCTTGTGAAAGATGGAGGATGCTAGTTAGTAATACTAATCAAATGGTTCGTCAAACTTAATTATATCAAATCTATAATTTTTAGAGTCATGTCATATATGTTATTTATTAAAAAAAAAAATAAAGCATTGATATGCTACAAAATATACATCAAAGTTAGTATAAAGAACATCTAAGTTTTCATACTTTCAAAAACATATGATGCTATCACCTTACTACCTAAATAAATTTTTGGAGTATTCAACTATGATAACCATGTGTTGTTCTTGCCCACTCTTATCTCATTCTCATGAAAACTGTCAACTATTCATGGCATCTAAGATTTAAAGGAGCACAATTACTTTTCATCATTCGGGTGAGGATGATTAATGGCAATAAGTTTGTGCCTTTTCCCTAATTATCATGTTAGTGTCTTCTCTTAAACTTCATTAATATTACATGACTTCTATATATAATTGTAATAGATGAATTGATTTTATTTGGCTTATCAACTTTCTATTCTATAGGTACAATGGAAAGGGATTAATGTAATATATCCACCACCACCTCTTGTTCCACCTACTCATATATCTCATTCTGAACCATTTTTATGTATGGTTCGATTATTTATAGGCTTTGCCTCACTCCATCTTTGTCCTTTAAACATACAAAACCTACAACAAGAGTAGTTAAAGCATCCCTTTTTGCTCCAACATTATTTGATTATTCTCCAATCTAATATGCAGCTCCTTTACTCTTCTACAATGAAAAATGCTACTTAAATCCTTCATAAGAAGTAATTGCTTGATTTAATGGTGGTTGAGCTTTCATTACCTCCCTCACTTTATCCTTAAAAAATAAGCTTTTCACTTTCATTTTTATAACTCAAGTTAAGATGCATTGAGAAGAAGTACGAAGAATTGACTTATAAAGTCCTCATCATCTTCTTTGTGTACCAAAATATAATGAAAAACCACTTGTAACAAGTTAGGATTTGCAGACATACAACTTAAATAAATATGGTTTACTTAATTTGAATTAATGAAATACATTTTTTTTATCCATTAGGATATGTAACCCGGTAATTCGAGGTTTCTAACCTATAAACTTTATAGATGGAGCATTTATTAATCATTATTATTATTAATCTCATTTTATTCATTGAGTTAGTCATTCACTTTATCCTTAAAAAATAAGCTTTTCACTTTCATTTTTATAACTCAAGTTAAGATGCATTGAGAAGAAGTACGAAGAATTGACTTATAAAGTCCTCATCATCTTCTTTGTGTACCAAAATATAATGAAAAACCACTTGTAACAAGTTAGGATTTGCAGACATACAACTTAAATAAATATGGTTTACTTAATTTGAATTAATGAAATACATTTTTTATCCATTCACAAATGTAAGAAATCTTTGTTCTTGAGAACATTGTTACCCAACACTATGTTTGTGGAGGTTAATGAGGAAGCCATCTATAAGGAAATAAAGCCTAAGCTTCCATACCATTGGTATCATGGTGTACTCCATGAATGAATATATATATATATATGCAATGACATCAAATATATTCTCACATAGTTTACTATTTCTATCCATCTTATATAACTCCTCGAATGGGAGTTCTCAATACTATAAACTAGTGACCAAAGCAAATTCAAATATCAATATACATATAAAATAACTAAAATGTGCAAAATAAAACACAATGACATAGCCATGATCAAACCATCTCCAATAATATTTCGAACATGATCAAACCATTATTAAACCTTGATTGAACAAACTTCAATCATCATTCTAATAATCTTCATTCATCTTGGAACCATCCTTAACCATGATCAAACTATGATCAAACCATGTTCATTCATCATTCAACTAATTTTCAAATGATGATCATACCATGATGGAACCATCTTCAGTCATCATTTGAACAATCTTCAACTTATTATCATACCATTATTAAACCATCTTCAATCATCATTTATACATTTTTGAACCACTATCACACCATAATTGTTACATATCATATAATGATTGAATCATGATTGAAACATAATCAAATTATCTTTAAGCCATTATCTCTTATCTTAAAAAGCTTTGAACATGGTTTGAAGATGGGTTGAGTATGGCTTGATTGTGGTTGAAAGATCATGTGAATAATAATTAAAGAAAGTTCAATCTTGGTAAGATAATCATTCGAATATTATTCAAACACATTTCAAATATTATTTAATCATGATTTCAAGATTAAGGTAGTTCAATGATGGTTTGAATAAGTTTGTATCATATAATCTAGTCTTCTAATATTCTAAGTACAAAGTAGAATGTGATTGCCATGATCAATTTGAAAAATCCAAATAGATAACATTGCTAAGATTTTTATATGATGAATGGAGGGTTCCTGTCTCTATGAACTCATCATTACCGCAACACATTGTGGAGAAAATTTTACAATTTGTTAGGTTTGCAACATGATTTACTTCAAATATTTCTTTTTTTAAAATTTGGGTAGATTGATATTGTACTATCCAAATGAATAGACTATTATTTCACTATCAATTTGAAAGGATAAACTCTCAATTTATTTTCATAATCAAATGCAACATAAGGAATATTCAATTAATCTCAAAGGATAAAAAGAATATTCACTTATCATTTTGTTTAAAAACTATATAAGTATTATTATTTTTATAATCAAATAACATAAAGAATATTCAATTCATCTCAAAGGATAAAAGAGATATTAACTTATTATTTTGATCATGAAACTAAACGAAGGTATTTATTTTTATAATCAAACAAAATAATGAATATTCAATTCATCCCTAAGCATAAAAAGAATATTCACTGATCATTTTGGTTATGAAACTAAACCAATGTTTAAAGCTAGATTTTTGTCCACAAATTTTCCCTTACCTTAGAAAAGAGCTAAATAGGGTTTATTTTAATTCTGGGTTTTAGACTTCCTATAAGGGTAAGCCCATATAGTTAATTATAACTCTGAAGAGAATACTCTTGATTAAGTGAAGGCTAAAGAATTTTAATTTTATATATACTTAAAGAATGGCATGGGCTATCAAAATTTAGCATTCAATATTTAGATCATAAATCTTTAATTTGGATTTAAAATTTAGATTTAGACTTCAAATTTTAGATTTTTGGAATGATAGAACATAAAGAATATATGTAGACTGAGGGATTTATATAATTTAGAGTTTTACTTGCCTAGAGTGAGTTTCCAGCTAATAATCCTAATCATAATCAATCACAGTATGAATATAGGATTAGTGGCACTATTCTAGGAATCAAGGAATTATAATTTAAAAAACTTTAATTAGGAATTTACAATATGTTCATGATCGTGTAATAAAATGATACATGAATACTAATGTATAAATAAAAATCTTTTATTCACTAATAATTTCTTAAAGTACAACCCATGGTTTATTCAAAAGTAAAGGT
Source organism: Dendrobium catenatum (assembly GCF_001605985.2). Lineage (NCBI taxonomy): Eukaryota > Viridiplantae > Streptophyta > Magnoliopsida > Asparagales > Orchidaceae > Dendrobium > Dendrobium catenatum. The sequence goes on along the minus strand of NW_021318472.1, from coordinate 198,623 downwards.
GGCCAGGATGTACAAATAACGAGCCTTAATTTTAATTCTTATATAATGTAGATTTAAATATGATTGTTTATTTTTGTCTTTAATCTTCTAGCTTTTGGATTTTTTATAGAATTCTAAAAGATAATGATCTTCAAAGGAAAAATAACCATTTCCTTTTGGAACTTATACATGTATATAAACAACTATTTTAAATTTTTTATAACTCTTGACACTTTACAACTCAATATGACTATAAAAGTATTTAAAATATTTATATCATTATCTTTACATTTATATTTACATCATTGCCTAGTACTATACTTTTGTAGAATTATAAAAGAGCAGTTTATATATAAAAATTTTCATTTATGATGTTATGTGAGTATATACAAAAAAATAATAATACAGCTTAAGAGATTACTCCAAATATGCACCAATAAAAATATAAATATAACATCCAGAGTATAAAAAGTAATACTTTAAATATGAGTACCCTTTAGACAAGGCACTTCAAACAAATTAAACTAAACCACTATCCTAGTCTAGGCTAAAGTTAATTATCCTAGCAAGCCATCTAAAGTGTCGGTATAAAGCTGTATGGCTAAGATAAATCCTAGGTTTTATTAGTTTAGAATTTTCTACAATTGAATTTATTTATTTAAGCACATTAAAGGTAGGTTTGAATTAAAGTATTTAGTGATTTAAAAGTTTTAAATTTATTTTAAGGGTGTTTTTATTTTTGAAGTTGTTTTAGTTTTAAGTTTTAAAGAACATAATGCTCATTGATTTCCAAGTGCAAAAAGCTATTGATTAGTAAGTCTTAGGCTCATCTTTGTAATCCTACCAATCCTCCAAAAATGGTGTAGATAGGTTGCCTAGAGTCCTTGTATTTTTATTAAGTATTTTAGTCCTTAAAGCTTCCAATCAAATACACATCTGCCTTCATAAAAGAAGTCAAGCACAAATGTATCAAAGATTTAATGTCTAAGTATTTTATTACTATTTTTAATGGTTATTTAGATTGAACAGAAATTACTTTTATTAAATCAAGGCTATGAGATTTGTTTCACCCTCCTTTGAGCTAAGCTAATAGCCATTTAAGCCCGAATTACAAAGTAATTGTCTATTTATTTAAGTTTGATTGTTGGTTACTAATTTTAATTAATTCAATTCATTAATTACTAATTTATAAATTTTGTAATTTCACACTTATATCCTGTCAATTCATTCATGGTATTATCACAATGGATACAATGATCAAAGTCACATTAGGATATGTAACCCAGTAATTCGAGGTTTCTAACCTATAAACTTTATAGATGGAGCATTTATTATTCATTATTATTATTAATCTCATTTTATTCATTGAGTTAGTCATTTGCTAAATTTTTGGTGATTTATTGAATTTTAATATTTAGAGGATTATTTAATTAATTAAATTTCACAAAAAGTTGACTTTTAATAAACATTAAATTCAAGAAAAATTATATTTTTCATAAATATTTGACACAATTATGAATTCAATGCCTTTGAGTTTGTGTCATTCAGAGTTCTATCAAATTAGTTATGATTTTTAGCTATATTTAATTAATTAAATTTGACAAAAATTTTACTTTTTGATTTACATTAAATTCTAGAAATATATATTTTCATAAATATTTTACCCAATTATGAGTTCAATGCCTTTGACTTTGTGTCAATTGGATTTTTTTGAAATTAATTATGATTTTTATAAGTTAAGCCCATTTAATGAATTAATTAATTCAAGTAATTAAGAGATTTTTTATTCAAGCTCCAAAAGAACCCCACACTTCTTGATATCTTCCTCAAATGTCACTTATTACTCCAAGGATGATTACATGTTTGGAACCATTTTTGGAATTTTTATTATTTTTAATTTCTTTATTTAATTAGATATTATTTTTCTTTATTTTCAAATTACCTTTTATTTTTAATGAATTTCAAGGGGTTTTTAATTTTCCTTTGTTAAGAACTAAATTCTGAGCATCTTGAAGCTTACAATGTATTTATTATTTAGTTATTTTGGATTTACTATAAATTAAAGAAAATATTAGATCATTTATGTAAGTCAAACTAGGGTTCACTAATTGATAGACCAAATAAATTCTAAATTTTGTGAAATTTGAAAATATATTCATCTAAATATTTTCTTTAAACCTACTAAATTTGGATTCATCAAAGCCTTCCTAGGTGTCATTATCAATCACCAAAGGTAAATACATCTATACATGTATAGATTTAATTTGGACTTTCTACTATTTAGAGTTGGGTAAAATCAGTATCATTCTAACCTTTACATAAACAAAAGCACACCAAAAAAAATTCAAGCCCTTATTATGTGTGGATTGAGAGCAATTAATTTACAAAGTTTTGGATGAAATTATGACCCATAACTTTGATAATTTAATTTCTTAAGATCCATTGATCATCAAGGCCTAAGAAAACTAGGGAATGTAATACACCCTAGTTTTTGTTGTCCTAATTTGAGCTCAATTGGACCACTAGTTAGAGAAAATTTTATTAAAAAAAAAAATCAAACCCAAATTATTCTCCATACAATGGTCAAAACATATTGAAATTTCTTTTAAAATAACATGGGGCTCAAGCTAATTCCAATGAGCTAAACGTCTCAAATATTGGATGAAAAATGGAATTATGGTGATTTTTTTGAATTTTCTAGCAATTTTTACCATTATTTTAACCCTTAAATCCAATTTTCTAAATGATTCCCCATGATTGTGCAATGGTGCAATCATTGTCAATCATGAAAATGTTGTGGTTGATAAAGGAGTGAAGTAACCTAAACTATTATGAAAATAATTTTGGGCTTTATAAATTTCTAAATAATGCATAGGCTTTCTTTGATATAAAAATTATAAAAAATCTCACTTAATATACACAAGTATATGTACCAAATTAAGTATTATAGTGACAGAGTATAGTATCAATCCTATAAGAAAGAATATTTACTTGCAAATACTATTATTGTCTACTACAATTACAATAAATATCTTACTCAATAAAAATAAATTTTGTTGGAGATTCAATCACTTAATTTAAAATAAAAAATTAAATGAAATACTCTTTAGATCAAATATTTTATATTGATGGAATAAAAATACAATATATTTTATAATTATTCTCTTTTATATTGATTCTATTCAGAGCATATGCATCACCGAACGCTCAGTCAAGCATGAATACACAAAGGACAAAATAAACCTTCCAACCTCAATTCCACTCTAAACTCTCATAGCCTATCACAATATAAAAATTATAGAAGAGTAAGTAAAGCATGTATTATTAGAATCCCCTCATTTTAATTTATCTCTATAAATTTGGTATATGTAAAGCATTATGTCTATATTTGCATCACACCAATCCAATATACTTAGTTGTGCCTGCTTTGCTATTCCTAGGCTCCGCATTACACCTGATGTTAAATACATATATGCCCACTATGTGCATTGGATGAATACTTGATATATTAAAAATATCATAAAATTATTGATGAAGAGAATTCAATAGTACTCCACATTCCATCTATACCATTAATCCAAAACTATAGAATTTAGCCAGACATGAAGAATAAGTGAAATAAACTCATGTTTATTAATTACACAAAAGAAAGAAAGTACAAAAAAAGATATAACTAGATGGGTTCAATGATCTTTTTTACACTTCTCTTTGAACTTACAAAATTGCTTCCACAATAATTGACCAAATACTCTCACGAAGTGGATCTTGGGCTCCCTGAATTCCCTTAGTTGTCACTCTTAAGGAAATTATTGAAAAGCACTATGAAGACTGAAATTAACTAAGTCACTAAAGTCCCTTACTAACATTACAAATGAACAATTTTTTAAAAATACAAAAAATGGACTAGCACTGCAGCACACTATAAACTAGCATCGTGGTGCCCATAAAATGAACTAACAGTGTAGCGCTGAAGAATTTCCCCCTCTACGGTGGTTACTGATATGGACATGCTATTTAATAAATTAACTTGTCACATCATTATCAAATCAAGTCCTGATTTGTTACACATATAGTGATGCATTGTTGTTGATTATTAAGCGATGTGGTGTCCATATGACACCACTTTTGGCTTGGCGGTGCTAGAAATTAGCTTCGCGATGTTGTGCATATAGAGATTGTGCTTTGCAGTGCTTACTCCTCTGACACCACCTTATTGTCAAACAGAGACTGAACGCCTCCATGTCCATATTGGATGCTTTGATGGTAAATGATGAAGTCGTGGTGGTATAATGTCTAACACCATAGAGCTGTATGATACTTAGAATTTCATTCCTTTCTTTTATTTTGAATATTAGCTTCTACTTTAGACTACATATAATATTAATGATTTCAATGTAAGGTTTTGATGACATTAATAATTCCATCTTTAGGTTAGCTATGATTTCAAATTTTAATATACTCATATCTAACTTTTAATACTAACTATTCATCTTATAATTGTAAAAGTTAATTTCATAAAGGTGTAGCTCATAAAATCAAAATTGGATAATAGCTCAAATGGTTGAAGGAGTTAAGTATTAGTTTTTCCAACCTATAAAGTAGAAACAAAGCTAATTAAAATAAGGATCTTGGTTTTTATTATTATCCTAATTTCAAATAATTTTTAATTATCATTTTTATAAGGGTAATTAAATAAGCTTAATATAAAAGTAATTGGTGGATACTAATAATTTAAGCATGAAGGGAATTTACTAATATGTAAATAAAACACATAAACAAACACTACAAATATATGATTTCATAAGAATGATAAAAGGCCCATAAAATATTTGTTGAACACAAAACATGACATAACATTCATAACATAATGGGTACTAGAATAACACATATATGGGTTGCCTCTCAGAAGTGATAAGCTATAAATTTTCAGCTAGACTATACTAATCATTACTTTTCATAATGAACCAATTTAGTTTTTCCTGTGATAGATCAATATCTCATCCTAAATAAGATTTCAATATGTGGCCATTTAATTTAAAGATATGCAAGCTTTTTTTGTCTTGTATTTCCATAGTCCCATAGGAAAATAATTTTATGATAGTGAATGGCCCTGACCACCTAGACTTTAAATTTACTTAGGAATAACTTAAGTCTATAATTAAAAAGTAAAACTTCTTGATCAGCATTGAATTCTTTCTTAAGAAGTTTTTGTATCATTCCATTTTTTTTCTCTTTCCTTGTAAATTATTGCGTTCTCATAAGCTTCATTTCTAATTTCTTCTAATTCACTTAATTGTAACAATTTTTTTCCTTGACACTTCAAAATTTTGAATTCAATTATTTGACTGCCCATAATGCCTTATGCTCTAATTCCATAAGAAGATAATAAGCTTGCTAAAAAACTAATTTATAAGGAGTCATACCAATTGGATTTTTAAATGAAGTTATATAGGCCAATAATACATCATCTAATTTAATAGCCTAATTTTTCTTATTAGAACTGATGGTTTTTTCTAATATCCTCTTGATTTCCTTATTACTAATTTCAGCTTGCCCACTAGTTTGGTGATGGAAAGCAGTGGCTATCCTATGGAAATCCCAAAATGCTTAAGGATAGTTTCAATTCTTTTATTACAAAAATGCTTCCTCCATCACTAATTAAAACTCTTGGCATCCCCAATTTAGAAAAAAAATCTCTTTAAGAAATTAATCACAATTTGAGTATCAATTTTAGAGGTTGCCACACCTTTAATCCATTTAGAAACATAATTCATAACAGATAAAACTTCATATCTCTCTTTTACCTCAAAACTATACCAAAAACATCACTGGCATCACACATCACTACAAAAGGTAAAGACCAATCAGGAGTAATAATAACAAGAGTAGTAGTCAAATGATGCTTTAGAATATTGAAAGTTTTATGACATGCAGAGTCAAATATAAAAGGAACATCATTATCTAATAAATGACATAAAGGCTTAAAAATTTTAGAGAAATCATTTATAAATATTCTATAAAGGCCAGCACATTCTAGAAGCTTCTAATCCCCTCAACAAATTTAGGCGGAGGAAGTTTTTTAATCACCTAAAATTTTAAAATGTATACTTCCAATCCTTTTCTAGATATTATATGCCCTAAGATAATGCCTTAAGTTACCAAGAATTGACATTTCTCCCAATTTTGCACTAAATTTGTTTTAACACATCTTTTTATAATAATAGTTAAGTATTATATACATAAATTAAATGTAGTGCCAAATATAGAGAAATCATTAGTGGATATTTCAATACCCTACACAATTATGTTTGAATAGATAGACATCATGCATCTTTGAAAAAGTAGTAGGAGCATGACATAAACCAAAAGGCATTCTCCTAAAAGCAAAAATTTCGTAGGGACTAGTGAAAATAGTTTAATCTTGATCCTCATGTACAATAGGATTTTGATGATAACCAGAATATCCATCTAAACATCAATAAAATGGATGTCTTGCCAACCTATCAAACATTTGATCAAGAAATAACAAAATAAATTTATCTTTTTTTGTTGCTTTATTTAGTTTTCTATAGTCAATACAACTCCTCCAACTTGTGATAGTTCTAGGGGAATTAATTCATTCTGTTCATTGTATATAAAAGTTAATCCACCCTTCTTAGGAACACAATGAATGGGACTAACCCAAGAACTATCAGAAATTGGGGGGATAATCCTAGCATCTAACCATTGAAGAATCTCTTTTTTAGCATCTTCATGGAAGGATTAAGTCCTCTTTGAGGATCAACTTTAGATGTAGAATTTGCTTTCATTAAGCTTCTATGCATACAAATGAAAGGATTAATTTCTTTAATGTTAGTAATAGTCCACCCAAAATTTTTTTTATAGTTACTTAATACCTCAATAAATTCAATCTCCTGATGTTATTTTAGATTTACATAAATGATTATAGGAAGAGTGAAATTTTTTTCCAAATATCGTACTTAAGAAGGCAACGCAAAGCTTTAGGTTTTAAAGTTGGGGCCTCTTCAATATATGGTTTCATAGTTTTATCAAAAGATGAAGTTTCCAATAATTCAAAATTTCCTTTCTTTAAACTTTCTTCTCTAGATTTTATTTCAATGGGCCCATTAGATGTATTTTGTTCTTTCTCATCTTCTTCTTTCTGAATCACTTCTCCTTCCAATAATTTTTCCTTAGATCTTCGACTAATATGTCCTCCAAACCCATGCTAAACCAATCTTCATTCCTTTCTCGAGGGAATTTTATAGATTTTAATACATCAATTGTCACCTCCTGGTCTTGAATTCTCATAGCTAATTCTCCCTTTTGAATACAAGTCATAGCTTTCCCTATTGTTAAGAAAGGTCTTCATAAAATGAGAGGTACTTCCCTATCTTCTTCCATGTGTAAAATAATAAAATCAATAAGGAAAATGAACTTATCAACCTTGATCAAAACATCATATTACTCCTTTTGGATAAGTAAAAGATCTACTAGCCAATTAAAGCGTAATAGAAGTAGGTTGAATATCTCCAATATCTAACCTCTTAAAGATTAATAATGGCATGAGATTAATACTAGATCCTAAGTTGCATAAAGCTCTCCCATAGAATTTATCTCTAATAGTTAAATGAATGTTAAAAGTTCTAGGATTCTTAAGTTCTTCAAGAATTTTCTTTTGTAAAATGAAACTACATTCTTCAGTTAATGCCACTATTTCATAATCACAAATCTTCCTTTTCTTAGTTAAAATAACATTCATAAATCTAGCATAAGTGAGAATTTGTTCTAAGGCTTTAGAAAAGGGGAAATTAATAGTTAATTTTTTAAAGACTTCTAAAAAGTTTGAGAACTGTTTGTCAAGATTTCTTTTGATCAATCTCTCAGAGAAATGGAGTTGTGGTATTTCAATAATTTTTTTATAAATCTTTTTAGGTTATTTAATAGGTTCAAGTTATTTAGGAGGTGTCTTATTTTCTTATTGTCCCTCTATATCATCCTCATCCTAGGGTTGGTTTTTATCTTTATAAAAGTTTCCCAACCCTTTACCACTTCTCAGTTGGATTTATGGCATTGTTCTAGCAAGTAATGATAATGAATTAGCATAGCCATATTCCCTGTTTGAACTTTAATTTTTAAGAGCATTAGATTAATTATTCATTTGCATTCCTCACTAGAGAACAATATTTCCCAAGGATTCCTTCTTATTCCTTTCATAATATATTTGTTCAAATTCTATGGGGTAGCACTATAATGCTACATATCTTGGTGCAACGATACCATATATCTTAAGATCACTGTTAACCTTCAATTCATCCAATTTATTAGAAATATCAACAACTCGAGCTGTTAAAATGGATAAAGAATCATTTTCATTGACTCATGTCACTCTCTTAGGATTCACTTTATCAACAGGCCACTAAAAATTATTTATTGTCATTTTCTTAATTAAATCATAAGCATCATCAAAAGGCTTTGACATCAAAAAACCTCTATCTGAAACATTAATTATGGCTCTAAGGGATCCTACCAATCTAGTGTAAAAGTTTGAATTATTAACCAATTATGTAAGGCATGGTGATGGTACTTTCTAAGCATCTTCTTAAATACCTCCCAACTCTCATAAATATATTATCCTTCTAATTGAGTAAAAGAAGTAATATCATTTCCAAGCTTGATAGTCTTAAAACGTAAAAAATAATTTACTAAAAATTTTATGGGCCAACTCATTCTATGTGGTTATGGAGCCTGGGATAAAGAATTTAACCACATTTTTCCTCATGTCTAGAAAAATGGGAACAATCAAGTCTAATGGCATCATCACTAACCTATTGCACTTAAATTTTGTACAAATTCCTATAAAATTTGTTAAATATATGTTAGGATCTTCAGTTGAAGTTTCTCAAAAATGAGAATTCTATACCATCTAAATAATTGCAAGTTTTAATTCAAAGTTATTAGCTTGGATGGCAGGTCTATTTATGATCTGATGAATTCTGTCTACCATAAGGTTTTCAAAATCCTTAAGAGGTCTAGAATGATCTAAGTCTTGAATAGTGTCAGCCATTTTCAAACTCTTTTTGGTGGTTCTATTTTAGGAAAGGAGTCTCTAAATTTCTGAATCAAAATATAGCAATGGTTCTCTAAGCATGCTACTATAGTTGAAAAATCATAAAAATAAAAATAAAAGAATAACTGAATATAGTTGGACTAATTATACAATTGATTCAATAATATAATAAATTTTACAAAAAAAAATAAATCCTTCCTAGGCAACAGTGCCAAAATCTTGATGGGGCAGTGGAGTAACCAAAAGAATGGTAAAAAATAATTTAGGGCTCTATCAATCCCTAAATAATGCTTATATTTTCTTTGATATATAAATTATAAAAATCTCACTTAATATACGCAATTATACATGCTGAATCAAATAATATAGTGCTAGAGTAGAGTATTGATCTCATAAGGAAGAATGTTTATTTGTAAATAATATTGTTGCATATTATAATTACAATAATTATCCTACTCAACAAAAACAAGTTTTAGTGGAGATTTAATTACTTAATTTAAAATAAAAAAATTAAATGAAATACTATTTAGATTAAATATTTTGGATTGATGGAGTGTAAATATAATATATTTACTAATGATTCTCTTTTATATTAATGCTATTCAGAACATATACATCACCAACAGCTTAGTCGAGCATGAAGAGACAAATGATAAATTTAACCTTCCAACCTCAATACCACTCTAAACTCATATAGTCTATCATCTTATAAAAAACTTAGAAGAGTAAGTAAAGCATGTAATGTTAAAACCCCCTCATTATATTTCATCTCTATAAATTTGGTATATGTCAAGCACTATGCATAAGCATCATACCAATCAAGCATACCTAGTTGTTCCTACTTTCATATTCTTAGGCTCCACATTACACCTAATATTAACTACATGTGTCCACTATATGCATAAAATGAAGACCTGGTATATTGAAAATATCATAAAATTATTGATGAAGATAACTTATTAATACTTTATATTTCATTTACACTATCAATCCAGAACTAGAGAAATTAGCTATACATAAAGCACAAGAGAAGCAAATTAATTTTCATTAATTGCACAAAAGAAATAAAATACAAAAGAAAAGATTCCCTGGATGGGTTCAATGAACTCCTCTACCCTTCTCCTTGAACTTACAGAATTACTTCCACTAATATTGACCAAACACTCTTATGAAGTGGATCTTGTACTCCCTGAATTCTCATAGTTATGACTCCTAAGAAATTTGTAGAGAAGCATTATGAAGACTGAAATTAACTAAGTGAACAAACTCCCTTACTAACATTACAAATTGTTTATTTATAGAAAAAATATATATAATGGACTATGGTGCCATGACACTATAGACACTTGCACAACGACGCCCATAAAATGAACTAATGGTGCATTGCTAAAGAGTTTCCTCCTATGTAGTGCTTATTGACGTGGACCTGCTGCTTAATAATCGATGCATTGCTTCACTGACAAATCATGTCCTTGTCAATTACATGTCCATATTGGGGGCCTCCATGTCCATATTTGGCTATCTGGTAGTATCCATTATGGTGCCGGAATAGTATAATGTTTGAAGCTACAGTTCTATAAGATACTTAGAATTTCACTCCTTTCATGTATTTTTCCTACAGAACAAAACTAAAATAAGACAATTTCATTGAAAATTTAACATATAAAATATAACATTATTTACACTCATTAGTGGTCTATACGGGTCATTCATTAGTGCATCTCACCATTCTCACTTAACCAGGTCAGCCATAAATCAAGATCATTAATCTCCTATGGTTTAGGATCAATGATCATGATCTTGTCAGATGAACCTAGATGCTATCACAGCTTAAGTGAGTTAGATCCAACATGTGGTTTAACTAAACCTCAAGCATTAGATCAAATACACACCTAATCTGATGGTTGAGATCATCCCAATTTAGTAGAATAAAAATAAGGGTTATGGAAGAATTAATATAACTTCATGTATACTAAACAAAATTCAATAAAATTTGAAACATAGCTTCCCTACACTTAGATGAAGATTTAGGGAGTGTTCAGAAGCTATAAAAAGAATTTTTAGAAAGTTTTTTTTTTTTTTGAGAAACCGACAGAGGGGCCTGCACGTTAGTAAAAATCAAATTTACAAGGTCCTTAACATGGTCCTTCAACTCACTAATGCTTAGAATATGTACAAAACAAAGTAAAAGAAAATCTACGAGATAAAAGTCCCCTCTAAGAAAAAAATTTAAAATAACCTAGGCACATTTAGGGTGGCCAAGGGCCAGCCCAAAAAAGAAATAACAAAAGCAAAATCTTTCTACCAAAAATTGATAACCTACAACCAAGAGCAATAAAAAGAACCACTTGTAAAAAAAAGAGCATGCACCACAAAGTAATAAAGCAAGCAATAGCAAGGTAACTAAACAGCAAATAATAAGAGTTTATAATAAAAAAGTTGAAAAACTTGGATGGAATATAGCATATAGGATAAGAAATTCCATAAATTATAAAATCAATAGTAATCAAATTAAACATACAACACCTGCGGAAGATAATACTAGCAGCCCAAAAGACATTTAGAGTCTTAACAATTGACATATTACTAAAGAGAAGGAAAGGAGAAGACCATCTAGAGATGGTGAATAAAATAAGATGGGAACACATCACATGAACCTTATAGTTGTTAAAGTAGTTCAAGAAGAGAACAATATTGCTACATGAAAAAGCAAGCCAAACATCAATCCAAAGAATATCCTAATTGAATGGAATCACCACAATTAGCAACAACAGAGAAAAAGAATAAGAGGTGCAGTATATCAAAAGCAGCAATATCACAAAAAAGATGCAATAAAGGACCCATAAATAACATTGGTAATAATAAGAACCAAAGGCATTCCCAGAACATAAACAACTGAAGAGATACAAGAGCAAATAATGCATTAGGCAAGCCATAAATGAGATTGTTAATATAGTAACACTATAAGCTCATGAAATTAGCCCACTCAAAACCTAGTACAAAATTTGATATTGATATACAAAGGACATAAACAAAACTATGATAAAAATAATAGTAGATGTTAGTAGAAGAGATCTTGAAGAATACCCTAGAAAACCTATCAAATCGTAGTAATTCCTAAAGACCACACTTAACAAAACCAACATTATTATTCAGATCATGAAAAGTCCATGTGTAATTGAGAAACTGGCTCAGGTGTGTAGTATTAGAAGTGTCATGAATGCCATTATTCACCTGCTGCTCGAATCCAATCCAACTACCACCCAACAAATGATGCAAACACTTGAAACTTAGATGATTCCAATCGATAAGATAAAGCAATAACAACTTCTAATGAGCGATCAACTAAAATAACCAAAGTCAAACACCAAAGGATGAAAATAAGTAATCAACGGTAGAGTGGATAAGATGAAAAGCCACCTTAACACCAAAAAACCTATCAGCCAACCAACACAGACTATAACACTCCTTAAATATTACCCTCAACCCATCAATACGACCCTTCTTCCAACTCCTAAATAAGATCAGAGAAGGATAAGATGAGCAGTATAAATGAATAAAGCCATACTCTAGTGGATGTATAATCATTACTAGAAAATGCCCAAGAACCATTAGCATATAACCAAAATCAGAGAAAGCCCAAATATAACAATGCCAACAACTACCTGGAAAAATCAAAACCAACAAACTTGAGATAAAGAAAGAAGAACAATAACATAGGCCATGAGACACACAAAGAAAATAATCCAACCACATGAGGCCCTGCAAGAGAAGAACACAACCACCAAAACTACAAACAGAATAAAAACCTTAAGTGGATCAAACATAAGGCAACTCAAAATGGTCCAATCTCACTTGACCCTTCTATTTAGTAGGTAAATAAGTACCAACATATTCAATAAAGTATATTAAATTACGACCAATATTAACTAGGCAATTAAGCTCAACATTTCATTTACATAAAATATGATCGATAAAGAAAGAAAGAAGAGAAACACATTATTTAATATCTCTAATCATATAAAAATATGATGGATTGAACATTATATTACCATCAATATAATAAATAAGAAGCTTGGCATAAACTTCAACCCAAACTTGAGTGATACCTAAAGAGATACATAATTGTAAACTATATTGCAGAGCTTAAATCTCAACCATTATGACAATGATAGAGGAACTAGTATCTGCAAAGGAAATAATAACATGGCGATCAGAGTCTCTAATCAGACCACCACAACACACATAAGAATGATTAATAGAGCCATCAATGTTGAGTTTAAACTATCAGTAGTAATAATGGAAACTATGTGATGAGAAACTCCAAAAATAGCAGCAGTATGGTAATAACCTTTAACAGCATTGTCCTTAATCAAATTGGCCAAAGACAACTACAATAATTTATCTTGAATTTTATCAATAATACTTGTCAAATTCATACAAATACCTTCATGTTTAGCTTCATTTCTACTACTCCAAAGAAACCAAAAAATAACAATAGTGAAAGTTCATTAGGGATGTTAAGCCCTTATGAACTAGTCCCAAGGCTAACCAAGAGGGGGGTGAATTGGTATTTTAAAAAATCTTTTGATCAAAACACAATCTTAAAACAAAAACTAAGATTCACCACATAAATTAAAGTGTGGAAAATAAATACATAAGTAGTATTAAAAAACACATAAATTCATAGTGGTTCGGTCAACATGACCTACATCCACTCTCTGGAGGTGCCCTCAAAGTATTAAACTAAACTCAGTGTCTATCCATTTTTCCTCACAGAAAGGCGGAAAAGCCTTTACAAACCTTCTTTCCACCAACCTAGGTGAGGCAGAGAATTCAACTCCTTTTGCTTCCTCCAGAAGCAGGCAGAGAATCAAACTCCTTTATCTTCCTCCTAAAGCAGGCGAAGAATCTTGATCAGATGCTGAAGTTTACCTCTCTAGAACCCCCAAAGAACTAAGGATGATGAATGGAGAAGATGACGATGGATCCTTGCTTAGAACAACCTTAGTGAACTCCCTCACAAACTCCCCATCACAAGATCCTCTCTATCTTGCCCTTGCTCTCCCTCTCCTCTTGGCTCTCTCAGGTTAGAACAGCAGCAAAAGATGAGCTCTAGGTAGAACAAGAGCTCTTAAATAGAAGAGTTTTGTAATAGCTTTTATTTTATATAAACTGACTTTATTGTCTAGGATAATATATATATCATCCTGGACGATCAGTGTAAATTTTGCTCAATTAGCCTAGACGGTTTGGGACGATCAGATGATTTTAGTTCATATCATCTAGGCCAATCTAATATCTTCATGTATGATTAGTATAAATCCTTGAACATCATCCAGAAAATCGCTCTAAAAGAATGTCTAGACAATGAAAAAATAGCTTGATCGGCCAGGCCGATCTCACAATCATCCCAGACGATTAGTTCAAATCTATGAAACTCATCCAGAGCATCGCCTTAAATAGAAGCTGGCTGATGTCAATTATCCAATAGACCATCCTAGACAATCCTGCAATCATCCAGGATGATGTGATCATGTAATCAAACCTTAATTACTTTTCTTAATTACTAGATTAATTTAGGCATATTTGTGCTGCATCGTCCAGGATGATGTCCTGGATAATATCCAAAAATAAAGAATACCTAACTAAATCTGGCAGGTGATTCTTTTTGATTTGAGCCTATCATCCCGGCTAATATGAATATCGTCCAGGATGATGTGCATAATGATTTCTGCCTTAACCAGGATGCCCTAATTAGGGTTTTTATTTTTGAACAGATCATCCAGGTTAATATTTAGATCGCCCAGATGATGTGATCAAAATAGAAAACTTTAACCAACAGATAGAAATGTTTCCCCCATGTGTGTGTGTGTAAGATTACTTAGCATCAGGAATCATATTATTTATAATAGACTCAAGAAAGAAAAAAATTACAAACCGACTCAAACCTAATCTACCCAATCTTGAGCTGGCTTAAGTTACACTCGATCTTGTGGACCTGAAATATTAGTAGGTAAGACAGTCGTATAAAAACATTAATGCTTGCTATCATCAAAATTCTAATCCATAAAATCAGATTTGTAACATTCTCTCCCTTTGTGATGATTGCAAACCAAAAAATAATCTAAGCAGTTCAAGGCAGTTTAATGGAAATAGATTAATTATCCAATAATAGAATCAAACTATAGAAAAAATAATATAACAAACTACTCCCCCTTTGACATCACAAAAAGGAAGAGAAAAGTAAAATAGAAATAAAGTAGAGACTAAAAATAAAAATAGACCATAAGAAAAAACAATATAAAAAAAACTAAAAGAATGATGGCCCCTGATCATTTGAAGGAGGTGGTGGTGGAGGTGGATATGGCTGAAAGTAACTCGAAAGAGTGGCGAACTGCTCTCCAAACCAAGCAATATCCTGGTCGTGCTGGTACTGCAGGCAAATAATGTCCTTAGTATATTGCTGCTCCTGCGCAGCAATGTAAGTCTTGAAATATGCCTCCCACTAGTCAAATCGCTCAACCAGCTGATCCAACTAAGAGTGCTGGCGGAGCGGAGCAGGTGCAGGAATAGGAGCGGGAGCCTCCTCCTTTATAACTCCCTCAGCTTCCTCATCCCCTAGGTGCGGATGAGTACAGTGAAGAGCATGAAAAGAATTGTTAGAGTAGAAAACAGGCTGATAGTTAGGTGGTGTAGGATATTGGAGGTTGCATTTTGATTTTAGAGCATATGCAATGTTATGTCCAAGGACAAGATTGGGCTTTCTCCTATGTCATGGATCTTGAATAGTAGTTAAATGCTCAATGTAATGAAAGATCAGGGCAGTGGCATTGAATTTATGACGTGCCAAAATGTACTAGGTGGTGAAGTAATATGAATCCAATCACCAGCTTTATGAAGGATAGAGGTGCAAAGGACATGTTAAATTATCCTAGCATCTTTGAGTAAGGTGCTAGTCTCTCTAATATGAAAGTGAGCATTGATGTTTCGAAGAAAATGGTTGGCTGGAGCCCAGTCATAATCAGGGTCAGAATACAGGGTGTGGAGTTTATCCCCTATGGTGGAAAGGTGCAAAAGTTCTACACAATCTTGATATGTGATCACGACGGGACATCGATTCACATAGGATCTGAGAGAAGTAAAAGAAGAATTTATACGGAGACTAGCAAAGAATTCAAAGAGTAATTCAGAATTGAAAGGGATAGTGGGTGTAAGAAGAAAACATAATGAAGTATGAGACAGATCAAGTACCGGATATGAAAGAATGTTCTGGTTGATAGACCGGGAGACAGTGATTCCGGCTGTCTTGTATTTTAGGTAGGTGGCTTGATCGTCCATCTTAGTGAATCGAGGGTCTAGAGTAGCCCTCAAGAAACTCCCAGAAGGATGACGAGTTCACTTTTTTCCAGCCATTATTATAAAATAGAGCACAGGAGTAAGAACACAAGGGGGTTTGAGAAGGTTTGAGTGAGAAAAAATGGCTGAAAGGCTTGGTTTATAAAGAATCAGCCTGGTCGTCTAGGATGATCGGGTACATTAATGGCATCCAGGCCAATTGGTCAAAAAAGAGGTCATATTGTTTAGGATTATCAGATATCGTCCGTGACGATAAGACACAGGCAATCGTCCCGAGGAGTCAAGCCGGATAACCTTTGAAAAAGAAGATCGTCCTAGCCGATTAGCTGGATCATTCAGGATTATGCACAATAATGGATTATATTGGTCAAATTTAAAAACATTTAAAACATTATCACATATATTATCTAGGATGAACAGATGGATCATCTAGGACGATCACCAATAATTGATCATACTGGTCGAATTTAAAGTGATAAAATGTATTGCCACGTGTATCGTCTAGGATGAACATATGGATCATATGAGCTGATTTTCTATATATTGAGCAAAGAGTGAATAATATTGTCAAGGATGAAAGAGAATCATCCAGGATGATCACATATGATTGAAGCAGAATACGATCAGATCGTCCAGGACGATAAAGTATTATTCAGGATGATCAGAAGCAAAAAAAATCATATCAGACGTTCATACGGGAATTCAAAGTAAGTTGAGCTAATCATCCATGATGATATAAATATCATCTAAGATGATGTGAAAAAAAATGTTTAAATTCAGATAATGAATAGAGAAGATCAGAGAAGGCCTAAAAACTTAATAACATAGAAAGTAAGACAAAAAGATAGAAAAAGAAGAGACAAATAAATAAAATGTAATTTTATCATTTTTAATTTTTTTTTGTTTAAAAATAAGGTATGAATATAATAAAATATTCAAGTGATTTAACCTAAGGACTTATAAGACCAATGAGTTAACATCGATGGAATCAAAAAATGGTAGAATATCCGATCCAGCTAACCCTAGCTCGGACTTCTCTTAGGGAAAAATCATCTTTTGAAAATAAGAGACCTAACTCAGAACAAACCAATTGGATAAGAAAAAAGAGATCCGTTCAAAACTTAGTTCTAGAAAAATATCTTATAGAATAATATACCAAAGTGATTTGTCACAATCATGAAATTTGAAATCAAGTCATTGAAAATATCAAGTGACACATGAATTCTTCTAAGATTTAAAGGTTTAGGAAGAGAGGGAAGCTTTTCTTTTTGTGGGCTCATTTTATGCCTCTTATCAATTTTATTGGTGCACTTTGCGCATCTTTTGATTTTTTATATACTTTATGTATTTTTTAATTTTTGGCGATCATTGCGCATCTTTTGTTTTGGCATCATTGACCACTTTTTTGTTATTTTTCCAAGCTAGATCCCTTTTCAAAACTCTTAAATATTCTCAATTATGAGTATATCTTCTAATTATTAGATAAGAAAATTTCTCTCTCTAATAAAGGGAAGAATAAACCATAAAATAGAATCAAATTCATATGATAAATACAATAACAAGATTTCAAAGAACTTAAAAGTAATATAAATACTTTTTAACATTATATATATAAGATAAATTACTGTAGTAAGATAGAAAAGATCCTAATTACAAAGTTCAGTTGTTAATTTGAGATAGACTTTTATTTAGAAAAAAAAATTATACCACTAAAAGAGGTTAGAGGGAGGAAAACAATCAACGGTATTTCTCCTTTTAACTGATTTAAGGATGTTTAGACATTTACTACAAAATTCCAAAAACCAAAAAACCAAGATAAAATATCATTTCAAAGGAAAACAAAAAAATATTAGAGATGAAATAACTAAAAAAATTAACAAACATAAAAAAGAAAATAACAATAATCAACAGAGTAGTAAACATGCATTCAAGAAGTTATTAAACAATAAGTTTACGTAATTATGAGTCGTGAGCCTCCGTTGTCCAAATACCATATGCTCTCACGAGGCCTTTGGTGAGAGCACACCTATAAAAATCAAATATCAGATTTAGGAACCCAAACAGGTTTGGGTCCCTTCTTATAAAAAGAAGAATGCAATGCATTTGTGTTATGCTATAAAACATATAATTTTGGTCTCCATACCTAATGTGTACTATGGTGAACAGTGCAAGTGTGTGAAATGTGTCCTAGCATTCCACATGAAAAATATCTAACTCCAGGAAAAGGATTTACTAATCTGTTTGGGTTATAATGCCACTTCCTAGGTTTTGACTTTAGATCAAGTCTTGATGTATTCCAATTTCTCTCAAGTGTATTCAATTCAGCTTTAAATCTCAAGTTAGCACTTTCTAAAGCTGTATTATCAACTCTCAAATTATGCTCCATATGCTCAGATTTATCAATGTATGTCTTAAAATCAAATTCAAGTGAGGTCTAGGATGCTTTCAATAAATGATGCTCAATAACCAACTTATAGTGCTTTTTATTTAATTCATCAAATTCATCAAGTAAAGACATGTGATTGCTATCAATTTGGAGGTGATATTTAATCAAAACTTTATGCTCTTTTTATAAATTCAAAAACTATAATTTCAAACTAACATACATTTTCTTAAGTTTTCTATATGATGCATGAATTTTCTTACATATTTCAAGTAGTTGATCATAGGTTGGTTGGCATACCTCTTCTTGGTCAAACTGTTCAAGATGATTATCGGCCATCAAACCCAAGTTTGTGGTTTCCTCCTCTGCTTAAGTCTCAGAGGAGTCAGATGCAGAATCTGCCCAGATCGCCTTTTAGAATCGCTTCTTGTCCTTCCTGAACTTAGGTTTCTCCTTGTCCTTCTCTTTCCTTGAATGATCCTTAAGTGTAGGATAATTAGCCTTAATAGACCAAGGTTTCCTGCATTTAAAAAAGACAGTATTATTAGAACTGTTAAAATTTTTGCTACCCTTACCTTTATTCCACTTATGATGGTCTTTATACTTCTTCCTTAGAAAGCTTTTAAATTTTCTCATGATTAAGACAACATCATCGCTTTCGGACCCATAAGAGTCAGTGTCCGTGTTGTTGGCCTTCAGTATCATAGTTTTCTCCTTTTTTTCTCACCTGCATCAAGATTTCTTTAATTCACCACTTGCTCGTAAGAAATGAGTGATCCAAGTAAATTATCAATAGAATAAGTATTTAAATCTTTAGATTCAATAATTGAAGTGATCTTAGCATCAAAAGAAGAAGGAAAGCATCTCAAAATTTTATTGACCCTTTCATAATTAGTTAGCTCTCTTCTTAAAGCATGCAATGAGGTGACGATTTGAATAAACCTTATATACATGTCAGAAATTGATTCAGAAGATTTCATATGAAAAAGTTCATAGCCATGAAATAAAATATTAAATTTAGATTGTTTAATTTCATTTGTTCCTTCATAAGTTACACATAGTCTATCCCAAATTTCTTTACCAGATGTACAAGTTGAAACACGCATATAATCTTCAAATTTCAAAGCACAGAAAAAAATAGTTCAAGCACTTTGCATTAAGTTATGCTAAATCTCTTTCATCAAAAGTCCATTTAGTAAAAGAAATTTCAATTTTAATGACATTCAATTCATGAGAAGGTGCTGTATAATCTTCTTTAACAAGCATCGAGATACGATAATCAAGCCATTGTAAAAAAGTAGACATGCAAGTTTCCAAAAATCAAAAGGAATATTATCATATAAAGGTGGCCGTGTAATAGAATATCCTTTCGTTGTATTATGATTACCAAAGTTATCCATGAATCAAAATTCAAAAAGTTTTCAAATTTAATTTTATGAATCCCGCTCTGATACCACTTGAAAGTTTGTTAGGGATGTTAAGCCCTTATGAACTAATCCCAAGGATAACCAAGAGGAGGGTGAATTGGTATTTTAAAAAATCTTTCGATCAAAACACAATCTTAAAATAAAAACTAAGATTCACCATAGAAATCAAACTACTGAAAATAAATGCGGAAACAATAATAAAGAACATAAAAATTTATAGTGGTTTGGTCAACATGACTTACGTCCACTCCCCAGAGGTGCCCTCCGAGTATTACACTAAACTCAGTGTCTCTCCTTTTGCCCCCACAACAAGGCAGAGAAGCCTTTACAAACCTTCTTTACACCAACCCAGGTGAGGTAGAGAACCCAACTCCTTTTGCTTCCTCTAGAAGCAGGCAGAGAACTAAACTCCTTTTGCTTCCTTCTGAAGCAGGCAGAAAACCTTGATCAGATGATGAAGATTACCTCTCTAGAAACCCCAAGAAACTAAGGATGATGTCTAGAGAAGATGATGACGGATCTTTTCTTGGAGCAACCTTTATGAACTCCCTCACAAACTCCCCCTCATAAAATCCTCTCTATCTCTCCCTTGCTCTCTCTTTCCTCTTGGCTCTCTTAGGTTAGAACAGCAGCAAAAGATGAGATATAGGGTAGAACATGAGCTCTTAAATAGAAGAGTTTCGAAATAAATCTTATTTTATACAAACTGACTTTATCATCCAGGACGATATAGATATCATCCCGATCGATCAGCATAAATTTTGTTCAATAAGCCTTGACAGTTTGGGACTATTAGATAATTTTTGTTCATATCATCCGGGTCAATCTAATATCGTCCTGTACGATTAGTACAAATCTTTGAATATCATCTAGAAAATTGCTCTAAAACAATGTTTGGATGATGAAAAAATAGTTTGATTATTCAGGCCAATCTTACGATCGTCCCCGACGATTAGTTTAAATCTATGAAACTCATCTAGAGCATCACCCTGAAAAGAAGCTGGCCAATGTCAATCTTCCAAGAGAACATCCCGGATGATCCTGCGATCGTCCAGAATGATGTGATTGTGTAATCAAATCTTAATTTCTTTCTTTAATTATCATAATAATTTAGGCATATTTGTGCTACATCATCCAGGATGATGTACTGAATGATGTCCAAAAATAAAGAATACCCAAATAGATCTGGTGGTTGATTCTTTCTGATTTGAGCCTATTGTCATGGCCTATACTAATATCATCCAGGATGATGTGCTTAATGACAGCTGCCTTAACCAGGATGCCCTAATTAGGGTTTCTATTTTTGAACATATCGTCCAGGATGATGTTAAGATCATCCTGGACGATGTGATCAAATAGAGAACTCTAACCAATAGATAGAAAATTTCCCCCATGTGTGTGTGTGCAAGGTTACTCAACATCAGGAATCATATTGTTTATATTAGGCTCAAGAAAGAGAAAATTTTACAAACTGACTCAGACCTAATCTATCCAATCTTGAGCTGGCTTGAGTTACACTTGATCTTGTGGACCTAAAATGTTAGTAGGCAAGGCAGTCGTAGAAAAGCATGAATGTTTGCTATCATCAAAATTCAAATCAATAAAATCAGATTTGCTACAAATAGGTAAAATATTATGAATATGACCTTTAGTATGAGTAATACAGGCTTGTAAAATATTAATTATGGAGTAATAATTATTGCAAAATTAAGCGTTAAAAGTGTTATTAAAATATAACAAAACTTTTAGAGAAATAGAATCGTCAACAAATATAAGATTAAGGTTTTCAATGTGATAGCAACACTGCATTTGGAGATATTTTTTCATAAGAGTAGAGGTCACATGCAAATAATTATATAGGGCCCTCCAAATTAAAATAGAATATGAGGTCTAAATAGCATGGTGCCATATAGCCGAATAAAGTAAATACTTAGGGAATGATCACCTGATAGAGTTCCAAACCTCTTTCAAAGCAAACTTACCATCATTAGCATTAGTAAACATAATGAGATCCTCTTTATCCAATTGAAGAGGGATCTTAAGAATGAGACTAACGATAAAATAAGGAACATTATTACTTAGTAAATCTAAATTCCAAACACAACCATAAATAAAATAATTAACCTTGCAAGCAGAGGTAGAATGAGTATTCAATAAACTATCAATCGAAAAGTTGCCCAACCACTTCTCTTGCTAATAAAAGATGTTTCCATTCCTCATGCTGAAAGTTTGAGTAGGTTGTTAGACCTAACAAAATTGTCCCAAGGCTATCCAAGATGGGGTGGATTGGTAATTTAAAAAATTATCTTGGATTTTAGAAACCATTTTAAGATATAAAACACAATGATAAATTTTCACAAAATATCTTTTAACCACGATAAACTAAAGTGCAAAAACTAAAAATGTAGTAAAAAGTAAAAGAATAGAAGAACACCAAATTTTTTAGTAGTTTGGTCAAACTAAAACTACGTCCATTCCATGAAGACTCCTTCATCAGGTATTATACTAAATCAAAGTGACTCTCCTTTGCTTCCATAGCAAGGCAGAGAAGTCCTTACAAACTCTCTTCCACCAATTCCTGTGTGGTAGAGTACCATCATCCTTTCTCACCCTCCTAGTGATGGCAGAGTATCAACTTCCTTTCTCACCCTCCTGGTGATGGCAGAGCACTGTGATTTTCTTTAAAAATTATCTCTCAAAAGCCTTCAAGGAAGTAGAGAGAAACTTGAAGAACAAATTAGAGATCCTTATCTTTGGGCAACCTTGTGAATCCCCTCACAAATTTCTCTCAAAAGATCTCTCAATCTTTACTCTTAAAACACTCTCCCAAACACTCTCATTTTACACTCTTAAATGAAATCTGCAGTAAGATCTTTTAGAGTAAGTTTTTAGGACATTTATATATGAAAGAGAAGAAAAACTATCCATAAAACAAAAAAATTCAACTTGAACATACTCAGATTGTATAGTATGATAGAACTTCATCTAGATGTTCAGTTCAAAAATCCATATACAATCTTGCACAAACATGATTTCGTACTATATTAGTCATCTATATGAACTAACATTATATAGTATGAATAGTTCAAAATTGAATTAATTCATTTGGTACGCTCCTGTACGAACCCAATTCATAAATTGTGAATCATTTATATGAACTATACATCGTACAATATAAACTATTTAAACAAATCATGCTTCATTTGGTACAAATGTGGATAATCCCATTTCGTACTATGTGAATCATCTAAACGAACCCATCATCATACATTATGATCAGGTCAAAAATTTATGAGATCATTTTGGATAAACTTGTACGCACCTATTGTGTACTCTATGAGTCATCTGTATGAACTCCACTTTATATAATATAAATAGTTCAAAAAATTAATGCATTCATTTGGGATAAATTGGTACGTCATCATTTTGTACTCTATGAGTCATCTGTATGAAATATGATAGTACAGTACAAACAGTACAAAAAAATTCTCAGGCATGATTTGATTAATTTCATTTTAGAGGAACTATTATGACAAATTGTCTAGTACAATTTAAAAATTGTACAATACGATTAGTTTTAAAATTTAAAGTTATGACTCACTCACCCAATGTATGTGTGTGCATGGTTACCCAATTACAATCACACTCTCTCAGACACAAGAGAAATAGAAAATTATAGACTCCATTATACAAAACCCTAATCTAATTTGTCTTGTGAAGTCTTCAGCAATCTGGAGTATAATTTTCTTTGAAATATTAGTACACATAAACAACAACAAAAAAATCATATCTAATGTATGTTAGGAGAAATAATAATCATAATAATAATATTTTGGTATCATCAAAAACTCACATGATATAAACCTTAATCTTGAAATCTAAGTTGCAACACATGCCCCATTGGATAAACTGTTTAGACTCCCACTTGATGGAACATAACCTCCTCCAATTAAAAGAGTATCCTTGTTTAAATTAACAAATAAGGGTATGATGACTGACAAAATATTTATCAATCATAAACTTAGCCCACAAACTTTTCTTGGATCTTAAAGAAAACTAGAGTTTGTAGGAGAAAGTTGTAGCCATGTCAACCATAGTTTTAAAACAAAAACTCCCTTCCTCTATAACCCACATAATGGCCAATTTACTTTCCTTAGCACCCCAAAAGAAATTATTAAATAACCTTTCCATTCTACTATAAACATTCACCATGGGACATAAGGTATGAAATAGATAAATAGGAATAAAACAAATCACATGTCTAATTAAAACCAACCTACCACCAAAGGAAAGGAAAATAAAAGCCCAAGTGAAAAGCTTATTATGAATAGTAATGAAAATATCACCAAATAAGTGAGATCTCTTCTTACCTCTAAAAAGAGGAGTGCCTAAATACTTCAAAGGTAAATTCTTATGGAAAAAGCCAAACTTATTATGAATAACATTAATTCTCTGAATATAAATAAACTTGGAAGTAATAAAATAGCTCTTGTGGGGGTAAAAAATAAGACTACTTGCTCCTTGAAATTGATCAAGAAATTTAAAAAGAATATAAAGAATGTTGATAGAACCGTTAGTGAAAATAATGAAGTCATCTACGAAGCTCAAATGAGTAATAGTGAAACCACTAAGAGTTATAAACTGTAAATTAGGGTGAGTTAAGAATAACTTATTAAGGCCTCTAAAGAGGAATTCAGCAGCAATAATAATTAGAGCAAGGGATAGATTATCCCCTTGTCTAAGCTCATGAGATGATTTGAAATAGCCATGACACTTACCATTGATAATAATAGAAATAAAATAGTTCTCAATGTTGTTCTTAATAAACTTAATAAAACCCTTATTAAACCCAAAAAAGCGTTAACATCATGTAGAGAAAATACAAATTTAAATTATCATAAGATTTAGAAATATCAACCATAAAAATAATATTTCCCCTAGAAATTTTAGTTTCCAAGTCATGAACTAACTCTTGGGTACATAAAATATTATCAAAGATAAACCTACCCTTGGCAAAGTCATTTTGTTCCAAGGAAATAATTTTAGGTAATAAAACAACAAGTCTTCCCATAAGTAATTTAACATTAAGCTTGTTCAAAAGGAACACAGGCTAATAGGACGATAATCTTCAAAAAATTAATGACATGACTTTTAGGAATTAAAGCAATCAAAGAAGAAGTTAAAAACTTGGGGAAAGGATTGTTCAAGAAAAAAAATCCTAATAACATTCATAAGGTAATTCTTAATAATGGACCAATATTTCTAAAAAAACTTTGTGGTAAACCCATCAGGGCCAGCAATAGAATCATCATTCATACTTTTAATATTAAACCAAATTTCATCCTCAATAGGCATCTTAGTAAAAAAACATATTGTCTTGCTCATAAATGAGAGTAGGAATAAAATAGTAATAAATATTTAAATCTAAGGAGAAATCTTTGTTAAAAACCTTATTAAAATAATTAATACCAAAATCATAAATCAACTCATGACAATTAATAAAATCACCATTAGGAGTAGTTATTTTGTGAATATGACTAGCCACTTTCTTATGATTAGAAATATTATGAAAATTTTGGTATTTCTATCTCCCTCAACCAAAAATTTAGAATAAGCCTTCTGTCTCCAAAAAGCGTCCTCTTTTTCTTGAAGTTTAAACAATGTAGCTTAAGCTTCATTGAGTAAAATAAGATTCTCAGGAGAGGAAGCATTCATGTAATTGATATCAACACTATTAACCAAATTCTCAGTTTGAGAAATGTTGGAGAAAATATTCTTAAAAACTCACTTAGTCTACCAGTTCAATTGTTGTTTAAGCATTTTGAGCTTAAACTAAAATCAAGTCATACCCCCAACATTATTATAAGGAAATACAGGAGCAAGCCAATTTTTATCGACAATATTGGTAAAAGATTCATCTAAAATCCACATATTTTGAAATCTAAAAGGAGTAAGAGTGCTGCTACTTTGTTGGGAAATATTTAAATGTATAAGGGGATGATCATATAAAGTTATTGTTAAATGATCAATGTGAGTCATAAGAAAAGTTGAAATTCAAAAATTATTTAATAAAATGTGATCTAATATTTGCCACATAGTATCCTTATTCCAAGTAAAAGCATTCCCAATAAAACCAATATCATGAAGATTACAATTATAAATCATGTCAATAAAATCTTCCCTAGCATGGAAATTAGTAGGCTTTCCCCCAATTCTTTCAGCAATATTAGTAACGATATTAAAATCACCACCAATCATCTAAGTAGCTAAAATAATTGAAGAGAAATCAGTAAGCCATTTCCAAAGAATTTTCCTTTCAAATCTAGAATATGAAACATAAGAAAAAGAAGCATAGGAAGAGAATTGAAAAATGTTAACACTAGTATGCATAGTTTGATTGTAATTAGCAATAATGGCTAAACAAACAAAATTTTTCAAAAAAAATCCAAATCTTATTGGAATAATTACTAAAAGACAAATCAAAACCCAAATTGGAATACACTAAATCTAAGAAAGATGAAGAAACTAAAGGTTCAATTAAAACAAACAGATTAATATTATGTATCCCCCCCTATTATTCCAAATGTGAGCCTTAACCATTAAATAAAGTAGAAACATTGAGACTCCTGTAATCCTTGATGTGCTTCCCATCACTCTCTTATTATTCTGATATTTATTTTTGGTTACTTTTAAAAAGTCATCTTGGTTACTCATCATTCTCTTTTAAACTAGGAGGTAACTTAGAAGCATTATTTAATTCATCTTGATTAACAATAGTAGACTCGTCATTTTTAGCTAGGGTCTCACCCTCCTCACTATTATAACCTTGGTCATTTTTTATTTTAGAATTCATCCCAATAACATGATTTAAGGGACATTAATCTTGAGATAAAGTAGCAAAAGCATCATTCCAAACTCCCACCTCCTTACTTATATCTCCATTAACATGAGATTCATTAGAATTAAGAACATCATG
Organism: Dendrobium catenatum; assembly: GCF_001605985.2. Lineage (NCBI taxonomy): Eukaryota > Viridiplantae > Streptophyta > Magnoliopsida > Asparagales > Orchidaceae > Dendrobium > Dendrobium catenatum. Next base: position 171,429 of record NW_021318472.1, on the reverse strand, counting down.
GTTATTATCCTCAACATTCTTACCACTCAATGAAAGCCTAACCAAATCAATGAAAGTAGGATTTTCCATAGGTTCTTTGATACTAATATGGGTATCAGTTTCATTATTTCCATCAGTTGGTTTATCATAATGCATAGATTTTAAGTCCTCACCAACAGCCTACTCCTCATTATTGTTCACATTTTGTAGAACCTTAGTAGAAGCCCCAATATTAACTTCTACCACATTATTAGATACTTTTTTATTATTTTTTAAGATATAGATGATTCATAAAACACTCATTAATTGAGTGGCCATGGACTTTGAAATGATTACAAAAATCAAGAACATTTCTATTTCAAATGAAGTTTTAAACTAGGGTTGGAAATACCTCAATCTAGATAGTAAAATTCCTTGTTCTTGGGCTTTATGGACTCCTAATGACTTCTTATTGATATTCCTTGAAGACCTTAAGGTCTAAAAACCAATGGATGAGTTGTTTGAGCGAGAAGATTTTCTCTCTTTTCACCCCTTCAACACTTCAACTAAATTATTCTAGAGCTGGAGAAGGATAGTGAAAGCTTGAAGAAGGCTTGGAGAGTTCCAATAAAGATATGGAATGCAATGAGCCAACCCCTCTCAGAGATAAAGATGGGTATTTATAGAGGAAAAAAGAATGCATGTAGACCTATTTTTGGCCAAATGTATGCCACCTAAAGTAGCTAAATCAATTATGAACTAACCAATGGAAGGCATACACCTCATCTAGAAAAGTACAAGCCATGTGGTCTATTATTTGAAGAGTTATAAGTGAACCAATAATTACTTATTAGTTATTTTGAGGAATCTTGCGACATTAGCTTCCATGTGGCAAGGGCTTGATATGGAATGTTCAATGAATGTTTTACAATGCAATTCAATGGTTTAGAACATTCAATTTGGGTTGGGTTGTAAATGGGCTTAGAAATTTAGGTTTTTGGTGATTTGGGTTAGCTCAATTGGTTGACCTAGATCAAACCATGGATTAGGCTTATTGAGTTAGATTCAATGGATCAAGGGACACCTAATGCAAGCAATTACACAATTTAATTTCATAAAGATTTGGTTTTGGTTTAAGTAAACCCCTTTGGGTTCACTTGCTCTAAGCCTGTGGCTAAACCAGGTAGGCCTATGGGGTGAAACTTCTTTGGGTGACTCTTGGGGACCCAACAGATAGTCCCTATGTGTTAATTTTGGTTGAAAAGGTTAAGATCATTGGATTTAAAATTTTGAACAATTTATGTAGGGTTTTTCTTAACCATAGTTGACTTTGTTAATTAGGTTTGATTAGGGGTCATGGTAGGGTCTAACTTATTCCAAATGTGCAGTAGAACTTATTTGAATAGGTTTCATGTAATGGGGAGGTTATTTGGCTTAAAACATATGTTTAAGTTGTTAAGGTACTGATGGGGGTTGTGGAGTAAACTTTTGAATTTTATAAAAAGTAGGGCTCTATCCCCACTATATAATGCTTTAGTTTTATTTGATATAAAAAATAACAAAACCCAATTTAATATATACAAGTATAAGTGTTGAATTGAGAAATAAAGTGATAGAGTAGAGTGTCAAACTCATGAAACTTTATGCTTACTTGCAACAAATTATTATTATTTTCTCTAATTGTAATAATTACCTTAGTGAGATAAAAATGATATTTGTGGAGATTCTATCAATGAATATAATAGTAAAAATATTAGATACAATATTTAATAAAAGTAATTTTGATTGATGAGTGTAAATTTTATATCTTTCTTAATGAAACTCTTAATTATTAATATGATTTAGAGCATATGCATGTCTAGATCTCTATCGAGCTTATAAGGTGAAATTGATATCTACTGACCTTCTATAGTTATAATATCTCCTTAAGAATATATAATATTTTATATCACATGTCTAGGCATGCAAACATCATATCTCAATATTCCTTGTTATTTTTGTATTTCTTTGTCGAGACTATACATCAAGCTAAATTTTAACTATGCATATGACCACTTTGTGTATTAAATGAAGAACAAGATAGTATTGAAAATATAATTTACATTTATAGAATAAGAATCTTCATTATTATTAATATATATTTTATATCATCAATCCAAAATAAGATAATTAGCTAGACATGGAATAAATGACAAGCAAACTCATTTTCATTAAACTCATAGATGAATAAAAATACAAGAGAGTGATTTCACCAAGAAGGATTAAAGTATCTCCTCTACTCTCCTTCTCTCTTAACTTACATAGTTTCTTTGAGAAATGTAGGCTAAACACTCTAAATGATTATATTTTGTACTTCCCTAGCCTCCCTTAGATTTTACACTAAAAGGAAACTAGAGAAGTACTTTAAAAATGAATTATTAAATTTTAAACAAGTGACTGAACTCTCTTACAAACTAACATCACAACTATTTATAAGATAACACAAAAATTCATCTGACACAATGACACTTTAAAAGGTTGCGCCGTGGTGTCCTTGTAGTGAAATAACACCTCAACACTAAAAATTTTTCACTACTATGGTGCTTGTTGATGTGGATCAGTTACTTAGTGAAAAGTCACATATCTTCACTAAGAGAATGTTGCTCTTGAAAGTTATAACTACAATACCATGGCACAGTTGACATTCAAACATTGTGGCACCCTAGTGGAAAAAATGGTGCTAAGGTATCATAAATTTGATAAGTATAAATAATGTTAAATTTTATGTGTTAATTTGTTAGTGAAAATATTTTATTTTAGTTATATCTGTGCAAGAAAATATAAGAAAGGGATAAAATTTTTAAGTATAGTACAACATCGTGGCATCTAACACAATACCACTACGATGCCATTATTAACACCAACATAGCACCCAAATATGGACATGGTGGTGCCCAATCTCTGTTTGACAATGCCGTAACATTGAAGAAGTCAGCATCACAGAGCCTAGCAAACAATCCTAGCACCACAACATCAAAGGAGTTAGCACCGTAAAGCCCAATCTCTATTTGCACAGTGATGCAACACCAAATTTCAGTGCCATTAAGATAAGGGAGTGCCATATGGACATCATAGTGCTCAACCACTAGCAACGCCATGGTGCTACAATTATAACTATTCTGGCCATGATCTCCTAGTGAAGATATGCGTCAATTTATTAAATAGCAGGTCCTTGTCAGCAAGGGTTGTAGCGGAGGAAACCCTTCAGCGCTACGATGTTAGTTCATATTATGGGCATAACAACACAAGTATCTCAAGCACCGTAGTGCTAGAATCTATTTTTTTTTTTTTTAATATAAATAGTGTGTCTGTAATGTTAGTAGGGTAGTTCAGTCATTTATTTATTTTCAGTCTTTATAGTGCTTCTCTAATTTTTTCTCAGGAGTGACAACTAAGGGAATTTAGAGTACTACATACATTCCATTAGATTGTTTAGCATATGTTTGTGGAAGTAATAATGTAAATTAAAGGAGAAGTGTATAAGAGATCATTGAACCCATTCGATGATATCTTTTCTTTTATAATTTATTTCTTTCATACAATTAATCAAAATTAATATAGTTCAGCTGTTCTTCATGTCTACTAAATTATTTATTTTTAGGTTAATGGTATAAATTAAATATGGAGTACTAATGAGTTCTCTTCATCAATAATTTCATGATGTTTTCAATATTTCAGGTCTTTATTTACTGCACATAGTGGCCACATGCGTAGTTAATATCAGGTGTAATATGAAACCTAAGAATAAAAAAGTAGACACAACTAGGTATGTTGGATTGATATGATACAAACATATGAATAATGCTTGTTACGAATCAAATTTATATAGATGAATAATCATGAGGGGCTTTTAACTTGACAAGTTTTACTTACTCTTTTAATATTTTCATAGGGTGACAAACTATGGGAGTTTAGAGTGATTTTGAGGTTATAAGAGTTTAATTTATCCCTTATCTCTTCACACTTTACTGAGTGATTGGTGATGCATATGCTGTGAATAACATCAATATAAAATAGAATCATTAGGAAATATATAGTATTTATATTCCATCAATTCAAAATAATTTATCCCAATAGTGTTTCATTTTAATTATTTTTTTTATTTTGAATTAAGTGATTAAATCTCAACCAATTTTATTTTAATTGAGTAGGATAATTATTATAGTTAAAGTAAACAAAACTAGTATTTGTATGTAAACATTCTTCATCGTGGGATCTATATTTTACTCTATAATTATATTGCTAAATTTGGCGTGATACTTGCATATATTAAGTGTTGTTTTTATAACTTTTATATAAAAAAATCTAAACATTATTTAGGGAATGATAGAGCCTTGAATCATTTTTATAATTCTTTAGTTTACTCCACCACCCTCTTTGAAGATTGTGGAACCATGGTATTTGAAAAAAGATAATCCAATGCTACCAAGTTGACTTTTGACGCCGTGACTCTAGTATTGCTACGATGTTGGCTATATTGCGATTGTTTCACTTACAAATAGAGAACATAGTGTCATAATGTATGTTTTGTGGCACTTCAATGGTATTGAAGGTGGCACAGCGGTGTCGTTTCATTGAATGACGTAGTGTTGCAAGCTCCTTATAATTTTTATATTTTTTCAATTATTCCTGTATAAAACTAACTAAAATAACACATTCATTGAAAATAAAACTTATAAAATACTACATAATTTACACTTATTATCATCCCAACCCTAAATTGATCAAAAACAAACTAACCGAGTTAAACAATTGGATATGATTAATTAAACTACCCGGTTGCTCAATTTTGATCCTTTTGACCAGCTAGATACCTCTAGACTATAGCCTAGTCACTTCATGGTGAGTTTATTTGGTCAACCCACATGAAATGGTCAAACCAATGTTAACCCTAGTCTCCTTAATGTAAACCTCATATTCATTACATTAAACCCCTTGGACTTAAGTCAAATAGCCTCAATAATACCCCTAGGGTCTATCCTAGTTGGTTTAAACCATTTAGATTACTTAAAGTGGTCAAATATTCAAGAAATCTTTAAAATAATTAAACCTTATTTAAACATAAAATTACTTAAACCCAGCCCATTTTGTTTGCTAGGATTGATTTCTAGAAGCTTCATAAACTTGATTTAATTGCAAGCAATGTATCGACAATGTCGTTCATCTAGACTACATCTTTATGGTGCCCTCGATGAGTGAAATAAAATTCAAATTATAGTCTTTTGGTTTCTTTAGTTTGAGTGAAGCTTTTTTGTAATTTGGAATTTTGTGTGATGTCTTAAAGTTGTTGTTTTTGTTGGAAGTAGCACATGTCAGTTTGATTGTGAGTATATGCAATATATAATGGCCACAGTTAAAGATATGAATTATCCATTGTTTGTTCTTATTGACTTTGATTTTCTATGTTGATTTCACATAATATTATTCTTGCTATAACTTGTCAAATAGTTCCACACATTTTAAAGTATAAAAAATTAATTAGATTAATTAAGTAATTATTAGTATAAATAAATAATTCAAAGTTGCTTAACTAAATAATTAGTTCTAATTTAGCTTAACAAATATAATTTAAAATAGAAATTATTAATTCTATAGTTAATATTATGAATGATCATTAAATAATTAATAAGAAGTAGAATAATTATCTGCCTAATGAGATAATTAATAGTATAATTAATCATTTCAAAAACTAAATAAGAAAAAAATAATTAATGAAATTTTAACTAGCTATATTAGTTAAATAATTACTTATTTCAAAAAATTATTAAATAATTCATCATATATCAACTACTTATTTAATTAACAACAAAGTAAGTACTTTGATACTTAGGACTATAATCTTTAATTAAAATATTAATTATATTCATTAAAAATTAAGCAAATTTCTAATTATATTACTTATCATTTCAACTTATCGATATTAATCAAGATAGAAATTAAAAATTTAATCTTACTTTAGGGATAATATATCTAAAAAACATAATATATTTAATTTTATAATAAACTAACCGCCGTAAATCCTAGATTACATTGTCAAATAGTTTAACATGATTTAACCGGGTTTATCTAATAAGTTATCAAATAGTTTTCAGAATATAATAGTCCCATAATTTACTAAATCCAAGATTTACAAGATTTATTAAATCCTAAGTAGATACATCCGGTTAGTTGTCAAACAACCTCTTAAAGTTGAAGCCCTTATAAACTTATTCAAAATAGGATCTTGATTTTCGCACTTGGTTTAAATCGCTGAAGACAAATGGGGTTTGAATCAAATTTGATCCCTATTCAATGCAATCAATTGAAGTTCAAATGAGCCAAAACAAGTTAAAATATGCTGTGAACTACACCTATTAAAATTTCTAATTTAATCAAATTAGAATTTTAGCAACTCCAACAAGATTACATGCGACAAGATTCATGTTTGGTACATCAACTCATAAAATTGTTTTAAGTGTTAATAAATCATTTACTCTCTTACAGCTTGCCCAGAAAGTCTCACAACACTTAAGCACCTTGAGCTCTTCATTTACTAAAACAATCGTCATTTTCTAAGACATCACACACATTGCGTTTTTAGTGAGGGAAATAAATTAAATTTGGATATAATATTAAATTTTATGTTAAACAGGCCAAAAAGCTCTTGGATATACTTAAAATGAGTACAACAACAACAACATCAAGCTTTTGTCCCACTATGTGGGGTCGGCTATATGAATCCTTTTTCTCCATTGTGTCTGGTTAAAAGTCAAATTCTCATTTAAATCTAATAATGAAATATCATTTCTAATTTTTTCTAACCAAGCCTTTTTAGGTCTACCTCTACCTTTCTTAACATAAGTTGAATCTAATACCTCAACTTTTCAAACCGGGTCATCGGAAGGACTGCGTTTAATATGACCAAACCATCTAAGGCGACTCTCTCTAATATTCTCTTCCACTGGAGCTACTCCAAACTTTTCATGTATATGCTCATTTCGTATCCTATCTCTAAGGGTCAAGTCACTCATCCACCAAAGCATCCTCATCTCTGTCCCACTTAACTTAGTATTATGCTTCTATTTTAATGGCCAACATTTGGCACCATAATGCATTGCATGTCTCACCATCATCTTATAGAATTTTCTCTTAAGTTTGAGGGGGACTTTTCTATTGCACAATAATGCATTCATCCACTTCAACCATCCAACTTGAATTATGCTGATAATATCCACATCTATTTCACCATCACTCTGAACAATATAACTAATGTATCTAAACCGTGTACTCTTATTAATACAAATATAATTAATGTTGCATTAATCTGTAAGTAGATTTGAATATTTTGAAACCCATCCCAACATCTTTTTGGTCAGGATATCCTACTAGATTTTTTTTTTTTTTAGCTTATTAAATAATATGCCGACCCCACGTAGTGGGATAAAGGCTTGATGTTGTTGTTGTAGCTTATTAAATAATTATTACCCAGCATTTCATGCGAACAAGTGATTATGCATCCAATGCTTGATTAGGGCTTCCATCCAGACGACATTCTTAATGTCTTTTAAAGCATCATTTTAGATCAAAAATTTATTAAGCTATAAATTTTTTAGCTAAAAGGTTCTTTAGAAAAATTAATTTTTTTTCAAAACCTTTTTGAATTTAAAAACAAAATCATAATTTGATGCGGAACCCAGTAACAAAAAGAAATACTCATCTTTTTGAGTTTTCGATTATATAGAAAAACAAATAACAATTTTTTTTCTTTTTTTCTAGTTTTTTTTTTCTTTTTGAAACAAATATCAATTTTAATCAAGCACGATGATTTTTATATCACAATGATAATCAAACTCAAACCATATTGCATAAAAGTAAATATGTTGGATAGTAAAATCTACAAAAAAATAGATGGGAAAAGAAAAAAAACGCAAACCAAATTTTTATGGTGGTTTGGTCAACTTGATCTGCAACTACCCCCAAAGTTATTATATTCGGATATTGCACTAATCAATAGTGACTCTCCTTCAACTCCACGCTAGGCAAAGAACCGCTTACATATCAACTTACTTTCATCTCCCCGGTGTGGCAGAGTAATGAAATCCCTTTCACCTCCTCAGTATGATGGAGTAGCTGAAATATCTTTCACCTCGTCGGTGTGACGGTGAATTGAAATACCCTTCAGCTCCTTGGTGTTGAGTAAAGCCGAAATCTCTTATACCTTCTCAGTGCGGTAGAGAGCTAGCAACTTTTGACACCAAAAGTTTCTTCATAAAGCTTTCCTCAAGATAAACATTGACCCATGGAACAACTTAGGTTCAAGTTGGCCAGAACAATCGTGTGAAAACCCCTCTCAATTCCCTAGAAACCCATGAGGATCTTCTCTCTCATGCAACCTCACCTTTTCTCTCTCTTTGCTCAATTCCCCCTCTGCAAACTCTCTCAAGAAGAAACATTCCTTTATCTATCAAAAGACTTCTCCATTTATAATAAGAGTTTAAATAGTGAGATTCCGAAAACCAAAATTATTTTATTTTTTTCAACTTCATTCATAACGTATGATTTATGGATCGTAAAGTACTACTAATTCAACACCATCATACATATAGAAATTATTTAGTGCAATTAATTCAAGTTAAACATGGGATCACACATGATGAAAAAAGTTCATTCATAGTGTCCTTGGGTGGTTCAAACAGTACTATGCATGATCAAACTATATAATCTATAATTAACACAAATGCATTTTGATAGCTCAATCACTGAACTTAAACTAGGCAATATTAATCAATTATTGTACAATACAAATAAAATAATATAGTTCATGTGTGAAGTTTGAAGATGTTTGTGCCTCCTACCTAGCTTCTAAATCTATTGTGATTAAATCTTGGAACAAGAATGCACTTGGAGATGTTGTATGTTTCAGTCTATGATCCCTAGCCTAAGATTTTGATGATGACAAATAATATGGATTGAATTATTTCATTATTCATTGAATATTTTGAATGTTACTCTTGTCTGTGAGTACTAACATTTTAGGGAGATCACATATTGCTCAAGACAATAGAAGACTCGAGACTAGGTAAAATAGGATATGAAGTCTGTAACTTTGTTTTTTTTTTCTCGAGTCTAGCCACAAAATGTGTAAGCAAACTGAATAACCATTCACACACCCAGGGGGGAGTTTTTTTTTAAACCAAAAATCATTTTTTCTATAGATTGTACTGTATGATTTTAAATTATATTATACGATATATTGTGGCATAAATGGCTAAATTGAAAATTTAGGATTTCTTAAAGCCTGATATCTAAACATTGTTTGTGTCTTTTTTAAAGAAGAGATAGGAACGTGACAAGGAAGGAGAAACTCTTGAGAGGGAGTCACTTGAAGGGATTTAGGGCTTGTGAGAGGAAGGAGAAGGTGAGTTTGTGAGAGAGGAGTGTGAGGGAATCACACGGTTACTCCTAGTCTACTGCATGCTTGCTCCTCCTACGACCAGAGTAAATCTTGTGGGAGCTCTCTAGGGGGAGAACTTTCTAGGTTGACGTCCTCAATGGTCTTCTGCCTTCTCTAGGAGGGAGAAAAATGAGAAGGTTCGCTGTCATCATCGGGAGTGTGACATAACGTTTGGTACTTCGCAACACCTGGGAAGGTGAAAGTGAGGTTGTGTAAAGGCTTATCCGCCTTGGTGTGGGGGAAAAAGGAGAATTACTTTTGAGTTATGAAATTCTCAGAGTGGAGGACTCTAAGGAGTGGACATAGGTCAAGTGATCGAACCACTATAAATCTTCTAGTGTGTTTTTTCCATTTATTGCTTTTTATTTTCTTTTTGCATCATACAATTACTATAACTGCTTGGTGAGAATATTATTGTAGAACTTTGTTGTGTGATTTAGAATTTCATCACCGTTATTATGATCTTGTTTAATCACTAGTTTTCTCTTCGAATTACTTAAATATTTTTTTGAAAACTACAAAAAAAAATAGAACTCATATTTAGGCTTTGTTCTTTATTTAAAAAATAACCAATTCACCCCCTCTTGGCGCATCTCGTACTTTTAATTGGTATCGAAGCGGGGTTTCAAAAATAGTGTTTTAGAAAACTTTAAAAAAATTGATCATGACACATTTTGATAACCATAATACTGCGAAGGGTTATTCTATAACTCGTTCACCCTTGTTTGACAACACACCGTTTGATTTTTGAAAAAAATCAAATGTTTACATTTTTATAATTTATAGATTATCGTATGTGGATATTGGTTCAAGAAGGTTACACTGTACCTTTTAAACTTGTGAATGACATTAATACTCAAATAGCATTTAGTGAATGGAGCAATGAGGATAGGGATCTAGCCCAATTAAATGTAGAGTGCTTGAATTATTTCTTTTGTGTATAAAATTAGAAGACTATATAAGAGTATCCACCTGTGCTTCTGGTAAGGAGATCTGTGATAGACTATGCATCATGTACGAAGGAACTAGCGAGGTTAAACAATATAGATTAAATATTCTATTGCATGATTACGAACTCTTCCACATAAAACCTAACGAAACTATATCTGACATGTACATTAGATTCACTAGAATAAGTTAACTGGTATTACGAACTCTTCCTCACAGTGATATAATCGAATGACTTGACCAACTCCAAACCTAGCTTAACTCTCATATCCAAGAAGAACACCAATAGCACGAGGAGAACATGCGATGATTTGGGGAAAGATTTTCTTCAATTGATCAACAGTTTGCATCCATCCACCACTTCTTTCAGCCACCTGCACCATCACCTGATCAGGATCCTCCTTATTGACTAAGTCACTATCTGATGTGTTTTAAGTTTTGTTTTTTATTCCTCTTTTTGGTGAAGTTAAAAGGGGGAGAAGTTTATCTACTCTAGCTAGTATGCCTTCTTATTTACATATCACGTTTATCAAGTTTTTAGTTTCTAACTTCAAATAAAATGCATGTTTATTTATCTATTCATGTTTCTATGTTTATTAAAAAAAACAAAAAAAATTATTATTTTATCCTAGCTTGCTTATCGACAATATTATTTGGCATAATAAAAAAGGAAGAGATTATTGCAGTTCATGACCTATAGCCTGAGATTTTGATGATGACAAATAATGTCGATTAAATTATCTCATTATTCATTAAATATTGTGAATGTTCCTCTTATCTGTGAGTACTAATATTTCATAAAAATCACATATTGCTCAAGACAACAGAAGACTCGAGACTTTGTAGAATAGGATGTGAAGTCTATAACTTTGCATTTTTTTATTTTTTTCTTTTCTTGATTCTGGCCACCCAAATGTGCAAGCAAACTGAGTAACCATGCATATACATAAGGAGAGTTTTTTTTAAAGACAAAAATTATTTTTTCTGTATATCATAGTGTACGATTTTAAATCGTACTATATGATATACTATGGAATAAATGGCTAAATTAAAAATTTAGGGTTTCTTAAAGCCTGATATTTAAGTTTTGATTATGTCTTTTTGATAGAAGAGTGAGGAACATGACAAGAAAGGGGAAACTCTTGAGAGGGAACCACTTGAACGGATTTAGGGCTTGTGAGAGGAAGGAGAAGGTGAGTTTGTGAGGGAGGAATATCGAGGGATCAGACGGTTGCTCCTAGCCTACTACACGATTGCTCCTCCTGTGGCCCGGGTAAATCTTATGGGAGCTATCTAGGGGGAGAGTCTTCAAGGTCGACGTCCTCAAAGGTTCTCTGCCTTCTACAGGAGGGAGAAAAATGAGAAGGTCCGCTGCCGTCATTGGGAGGGTGACATAGCATTTGGTACTCCACCACACCGAGGATGGTGAAAGTTAGGTTGTGTAAAGAATTCTCCACCTTGATGTGGGGGCAAAATGAGGATTAATTTTGAGCAGAGAAATTCCCAGAATAGTAGACTCCAGAGTGTGGATGTAGGTCAAGTGACCAAACCACTATAAATCTTCTTATTTGCTTTTTCCATTTATTATTTATTATTTTCTTTTTTGCATCAAACAATTGATATAACTGCTTGGTGAGAATATTATTGTAGAACATTGTTGTGTGATTTAGAATTTCATGCATATTCTACGGAGGCAGTATATCTGATGAAAATGGAGGAAGAAGAAAATGGAGGCAGTATATCTGATGATAAGCTTTTCTTGTTGAAGTCTAAAGTGTTCGAGCTCAACTCAATTCTTGGAAGACTTAATTCATGGTGGAGGAAAAGGGCAAAAGTCAAGTGGATTGAAGAAGGAGATACCAACTCTAAAGTCTTCCATGCATATTCTACGGCTAGAAGTAACAATAAATGGGTATATCAAGTGAAAGATTCTAATGGCTTGTTGATTGAGGATCAAAATTAGATAGAAGGTGTTTTCTTTGATTTCTTTTAAGGCAAATGGAAGGAAAGTAAGTATTCTCTTAAGGGCTGCCCTCCTCTTTCAAAGGTGCTGAATGACTAGGACAAGAAGATCCTTGAAGTTGATTTCAAGAAGGTTGATGTGGAAATTGTCGTTAGACAATTGGAGGATAACAAATCTCCAGGTAATGACAGAATTACCTACTCTTTTATAAAAAAAATATTGGTCTATAATCAAACAAGATGTTTGGTAAGCAATTAATCAGTTTTTTACTTCTAGTAAAATGTGTTCGGAGTGGAATGAAACCATTGTGGTGCTGATTCCCAAGGTGAAAATTTCTTTAACTCCTTCCAATTATCGCCCTATTAGCCTTTGTCTATCCACTTATAAGATCGTGGCAAATATGTTGTTGAATAAGATGATTTGTTTCATTCCTAAGATCATATCTGAAGATCAATCTTCTTTTGTAAAAGGTAGAACATTATCTAACCATATTTTACTCACTCAAGAATTTTTAATAAATTTAGATATTCTAAATTTAAGAAAGGGTTGATGGCAATCAAAGTTGATATGGAATAGGCTTACGATAGCATGTATTGGAGTACTTTGAAGCAAGTTGTGGATTATTGTGGGTTCCACCAAAATATGCTAATCTTATACGTGAATGTGTAGTTCACCCAAAATTTTCTATTTTGGTTAGTGGAAATAATTCCAAATGGATTGAGGCTAAGAGTGGGGTTAGGCAAGGTTTCCATTTGTCGCCTTATCTCTTTATTTTGGGTTCACAATTGCTATATGATGCTTTTACTCAAAAAGGAAGGAGAATTGGCATTAAAATTTCTCCAAATGTAGAAAACATTTCTCACTTGCTTTATGCCGATGAGATAATAATTTTTTCTGAGGCTAACAACAAGAGTGTGAAGATTGTGAGTATGATACTAAAAGATTATAGCAAATGGACTGGTCAAAAAGGTTAACATGCTAAAATGTTCTATTTTGTTTGGAAATTCGGTTCAAAGGAGAAGAAGGATCAATTTTTCTAGATTCTTAGGCTTCAAGGTGGTTACTAAAATGAATTATTTTAGTATCAAGTTTGCATTGAGGTGATTGATGTTCTCAGATTTTCAAAACTTATTGGAGAAAGCAATAAGTAGGTTGAACGTGTGGGGTAACAAATGTATTTCTCTTGCAGGGAAGTTTCTTTTGGTTAATTTGGCATTCTTATCTCTTCCTACCTTTTTATCAATGCATTCATTAATTCCTAAGGGAGTGTTGAATGATTTTGATAGAATGTGTACGAATTTCTTATGGAACAAGCATAATGATAATAAGGGACTTCATTATGTTGCTTGGGAAGTCTTATGTAAATGCAAAATCAAAGGAGGCCGATGTTTGCAATCAGCTGTTATGAGAGTTGGTCCATTAAGGGCCAAATTTGCTTGGAACTTTATCTCAAAGCCAAATTCTCTTCTTAATAGGATTTTATGGCAATGATATTTGGAATTTCGAGAAGAAATTGTTTTCCTCTCCAACGTGGAAAATAATTTGAATGGAGCTAAATATCTGCATCAGATAGTGAGATGGAAAGTTGCTTTTGGATGTGATATCAAGATAATAGAGTATACTTGGATCTTTGATAAAATCATCAGGAAATGGCCAACTTTTGTTGCTAAGATGGATGAAGATACTCAATTTCTCGAGCCATTCATTATTGATGGAGTCTGGAATGAGTCCATGTTAAGGAGCCTTTTGGCCAGGAAATGGTAGAGGTAATCACGTCAGTTCCTACTCATATTGATATGGAGGAAGATCAAATGGAGTTGCTTTTCAAATGCTCTAGAAAGTCTATTTCAGCTCTAGTGTTAGAAAAATTTGGTGAAGATGATGGAGACTATAGGAATTGGAGGTGGATGAAGAAGCTTAAGTTAAGGCCTTATGTAGAAATTTTCTGGTGGTGAATGTGTATCAATGATATCCCCTCTAATGAGTTTGTAATGTATAGGAGGCTTTTGGACTACAATGGGTGTCCAAGAGGTTGTAAAGGTGTAGAAAACACATAACATATTGTTGTCAGCTGTGTGAAGCTTTCTCAAGTCTTTTCTATTATCAGAAAATGGGGATTTGGTGTTTCAATTGTTGTTGCATTTGAGGATTGTATTCGGGTCTTGGAAGATCTTGCTATGTCTAATCCTTTTGTTGGCAACTTGTATTGCTCTGCTGTTTTCTTCACTTGGAAGAGTAGAAATAAACTAATTCATGGTGGTATAGAAGATTGTGTAACATTTATTGCAGCTAATTCTTTGTGTTATGTTGTTGCTTACTTTTAGTTTAATCTAAATCCACAAATATAGGATGCGAAACAGCATGTTCTACAATCTCATTCTTGGCATACCCCTCCTCCGGATTGGATTAAACTTAATATTGATGCTTCCTTGGTGAGTATATATAAAGCTAGAATGGGACGTGTTTTTAAAGATCATAGAGGAAGATTTTTATGTGCTTTTGGGTTCGGTATGCTGCATTAGGATTGTTCAAAGCTGGAGTTGTTATCAATTCTGTCTATGAGGAAAGTTCTTCAAGATTGGTTGTTTGAACCTAAGGGTATCATAATTGAAGGTGACAACTACAATGTTATTGATTATGTGCAAAGAATGATGGATAAGAAAGCGGTCAAGGAGGTCTTACTAAAGCCAGATGATTTATCTTTTCTTAATGATTTTAATCAAGTCTTGTTTCAAGTTGTTAGTAGGAAATGTAATAAGTTAGCTAATTATTGCGCTAACTATGCTCTTTCTTTTGAATTTGTTTTGTATGATTTAAGTAGCATTAATATTCCTCCTACTTTTGTTGGTATGTTAAAGGATGAATGTGATTTGAGGGAAATCACTTAGTTGGTTGTATTTTGTCTTTGTTATCAATAAATTGCTTTATGCATTCCTTCAAAAATAAATAAATAAATAAATAAAATAATACAATACGAATAGGTTAATTTTTAAAAATTAAAATTGTCTATTTTAAATAAGTTGGATTCGACGGCTGGCTTTCTGAAAATCGCTAATCATCTAGTATTATTAGTTTTAACTCAAATTTATTTCTCTCTTTTAAATTAAATATTTTAATGATTTTTTTTGTTTTGAAAAGATTGTTTAATACAGTTAATTGAAAATTTAAAATATTTATTTTTAATTCTCCACTATGTGTGTGCGCTCGCATAATTGCTAAGCTAGCATACACCGTATTAGATATATTGAGTGAAGAACAAAAAAGAATTATAGAGTCTTTCAAAACAAGTTTAACATATGCAACACATTTATGAGCACTAATTATTTGACATTGCTTTGAGTATGCTGAAACTAAAACATTAGTGATGTACAAAAAAAAATATGCAATATATATAGTAGAAGAAATAAAATAAACATCCAATAATATTTATAATAATAAAAAAAGCACGATCTGATCACTTCAGAATTATAACAAATGCATCCCTTGTGACACATGTCATCCTTATGAGAATCTTGATATGAACTCCTTCAAGCCCATAAAACTTGATTTGAATTAAGCGAAGGTTCGAAACCCAATTTAAAATTAGGACTTAAAACTATAATGAATGTTTTGTGAATATAGAGGATATTGCTCACTAGATTTATTTGGTCCAAGAGAAGTATTTTGGAGGATATTTTACAAATAAGAAGGGAAATAAAAAATCAGTTTGATTTACATTCAAATAAAAATACCCTTGAGCTGACAATATAAGAGAGATTATTTACTAATGTTGTGAAAGCTTAAAGGTTGTAGTTACTAAAACATCTTTCTTCACTTTTGGGCAATACGCTGCCTTAACACTTTAATGCAAGCTCCTTCAAGACAAAGGTAAAGTAGTTTTTTTTTTTTTTAACTATCTCTACACAATAATTAATCCATGATTATAAAAGGAAAAAGGTAATAGGAGGACCTAAATAAAAAATGAGCAAGCTTTGAACACCATATTTAGTATTTGATCCTTATTCAAATAAAAATCAATTGTCTAGTACAAACTTAGAGTTTGACCATTAGAGGCAAAGTGAGGCTTATAGAAGTCCTTTAATAAGGTTCAAATGTCATGAAAAATGTTCAAATACTTTCAAACATATTTCCAACGAGATTCATTTTCGAACCTATGATTCTCTATTTATGTCTTCAATTTATGCATGGCTTTTTAGCATTGAAATGGGTGAAATTTTGAATTCAGTTCTATATAATGAAAGAAATAAGCATAAATCTTCCAATAGTTTAAATGGGGCAAGCGGTCACCTTGTTTAGACTCTAACAAATGTTTTGTTATAATTGTAATACTACTTAGTGTATTATATTTAATGTAAAAGACTTGCTTTTGAGTTTGTAATTATATGCCAAGTAATTATTGCTATGATGTATTTAAGTGTCCATAAATGTTGTTGATTACTTCTATTTAATGTATTTAAGTGTTGTCAGTTCAAATAATACATGTTATATTAGTGATTACTTTTTTTATGTTTAAATATTTATATTGTGATGATTACAATTTTTCTGAAACTCTAAGAGATTCAGGTATAAGCCTTACAATCGAACAAGATTCGATCAAGATTCAAACACTGTTCAAATCTGTAAGAATAATGTTTTAACAATGTTTGAACCTTATTAAAAAAATTGATTCGAACAAGCTTCAAACTAACTATAACAACATACTACAATACATAGGAGTGCAATTACAACAACTATAAAGCAATAGAATATAGCATAAATATAATGGAGTGCAATCACAATGATTATAACACAATAGACTATAACTTTGAAGCTATAAAAAATTAATTGAAATTTTTCCTATTTTGTCTCATGTGAGTGTTTCATCCATTTAATACCAATGAAGCAAATCACTTCCCATTTAGCATAGCACTTAGGATACTTACCTAAATCACTATAGAGTGATAAAATTTGACCTCATATCTTCAAAGTTATAGAATTCTAAATTTGCACACTCTTCTTTATTTAAGTTTAAATTTTCTCACATTTTTAAAAAAGACATCATTAAATTCTCTAACAACTTCATCCATCGTATTCCTATTTCGCATTGCCTCTTTGCATATTTGACTATATGTACATACATAATAAACTAAGTCAAATAAATCAATTTCATTAATATATTGAGCACAAAACAAACAAGTATGGTTCAAACATGTTTGAAACACAGCAAATTTCAAATTAAATTTGAACTATTTTCGAACTGGCTATGAACAAAGCTTAAATGGTATTCAAATTTGGTTCTAACAAGTTTTGAACTGGATTTAAATAAGGTTTAAATAATTATAACATTTTTTTTAGGTTAAATGTGCTTTAGGCTTTATTTTTAGTGTGCGAATAAAGTTCAAAACTCATAGTATAAATTTGTGCCTTATTCTATTTTCATGTGGAGGAATGATTAGGGCCTCTTGTGTGATACAAAAATACTTATCAAACTTGAGAGAACATTTTATAGAATGTTGGTGAGACCTACAATGCTCTAAGACTTAGAATATTATGCATTAAAAAAGAAGTATAAAATTAAGTTTTGTAGAGATGAGGATGCTATGTTAAATGGCTGACTTTATTCCTAGAGATAGAATGCGAATATAGTATATACATGAAAATTTTGTAGTAGCTAAAATGACAAATAATATTATAGAGAGCCATCTTAGATTATTTAAGCTTTGTTTGGGACGACTTTTTTATTGCTTTCTAAAATGGAGTTTTAGTACAAAAATAAAAAAAATTGTACTAAAACTCTGTTTTAGAAAGCAATAAAAAAGCCGTCCCAAACAAACCCTTAGTCACATAAAATATCAGCCTTTCAATGACTATATGAGGAGAATATATATATATATATATATATATATTAAATCTAACATATATTAAGAAATAAAGAGGTAAGGCAAAAAAGACTTGATTTGAAAATATTATTAATTAGTTTTAAATGGGAATTTGACTCTTAATAGTATACAATGAAAAAAAATGAATAACATAGAGCCCATGTAGGTAGATAAGGCTTGCTATTACTATTGATGATTTTTTTTTCTTAAATCTAATGTCAAAGGAAAAACAATTACAAAGTAGATTCCTCCTTCATTATTTTAACAAATGAAGGAGGAACCTTATCCAAGCATAAGTTTTCCCAAGTAAGTTACCAACAATAGCATAGCTAGCACACAAATCTGCTAGCTTATTACCCTCCCTCTTAACAACATTGAAAATAACATTATTAAACTCATTAAAAAAATCCAAATCTTCCATACCTTTGAGCCCTTGATTCCTTATCCTGTGTATAGCTTTAATGACATTAGAATTGTCACTTTCTATGATAGCTCCTTTATATTTGAACATCCAATGCTTGATCACCTCTTTGAATGATTTGATAGCAAGAAGTTCAAATTGATTTATGTCCCAATGAGTAAAAGATTTGCCAAAAGCCAATAAGAATCTTCCTTTACAATCTCTAACCACACCACCAACGCCTGCTTTATATGATGAACAAAGGGCAGCATCTACATTGATTTTTAACCAACCGGGTGGAGGGGGATGCCAAGTATTAGACAGCCAATAAGACTGGTTAACATCCCCATTTTTCGGACATAAGTTAAAAATCTTTTTAGAAAAAGCTCACAAGCTGATAGCATTAGCAGCAATGAAGTTTGCACTTTCAACAATTCTATCATGCAACATTTTGTTCCTAGCTTTCCAAGAGAGGTAAACAACATTATAATAAAGGTTAATAAACATTCCATTAACCTTTGATGTTGTATCTAGCCATTTGCAACATTCTTCAAAACCTCCAAACACCGGAATATGAAATCCCCAAACATTCAGTAAAGAAATGACTTCTCTTATTTTCAAGCATTTAACAAGAATGTGTTATGTATCTTCATTCCCCGAAGCACATCTGGGACATATTCCATCTTCTTGTAATCTTCTATGAGTAAGGAACTGATAAGAAGGCAAAGTGTTCTTGAATAGTCTATAACAAAAAAATTGTACCTTTGGAATAACATTCACCTTCTTTATCCATACAGTCCACCTGAGGATCTCTTGATGCTGAAATAAGGATTCGTTGATCATCCCTGTGATAGTCTTTCCAGAATTCTAATATATAAACTCCCTCTCATCAATATTTTGTTCTCCGTTGATTTTGATTTGTAGAATCAGATTAATCAAATCAGTTCCAAAGAACTGCTTCAGCTCTTCTACCTTCCATCTTCCATCTTCAATAAATTTGCTTAATTTGATATCTCCATCAGCTTGTGGAACAACATATGTTGGCCATTTGTCAATTCTCCTATCCAGAATCCAAATGTCTTTGAATACTTCAACAGCTGATCCATCAGCTAAACTCCAGTTTATCAATGGATTAAGAGCTCTTCCACCATCCCAAATAACTTTCCAGGAAGTAGAGCAATTCTTTTTGATGTCTTCATACCCAAACCTCATACCGTATTTTGGAGCCAAAGTTTTCTATAGCAGAGAATTGTTGTTAGAGAGATACCTCCAGGTAATTCTAGCTCTAAGAGAGCTAACTCTAGCAGTAGAAGAGAACAATCCACCTCCACCAATGTTTTTGGGTTTACATAAATCGTCCCAGCTGATATAGTGCATTCCCAACTTTCCTCCAGATTTATTCCAAATAAATCCCCTACATAATTTTTCAATCTCTTTCAAAATTATGATCGGAACCAAAGAGTGGGTGCTATAGAAATTCGAAAGAGCAATTATAACTGATTTTATTATAGTAAGTTTTCCAGCCAATGATAAATCCTTACTCCCCTAGATATTCAGCCTTTTAAGTGTCTTCTCAATGATAAAGTAATAATCATTTGCAACTAATCTTCTCAAGGCCATTTTTAAACCCAAATAGAAAAATTCCTTAACTAGTTTAAAGCCCACAGTTCTTAAAATACTCTTCTTCCTTCTTCTATTAACATTCTTCCCAAAAATCATTATAGATTTCTCTGTGTTAATGGATTGGCCGATCCAATTACAGTAGTTGGAAAGAATGATTTTGACTTCACGAGTAGCTCTTTTGGATGCTTCAGAGAAAATGAGGATGTCGTTTGCATAAAGCAAATGGGATATACGAATACCATTTGAATTTGGAATAATACCAACAGAAGATTGTGCAAATGCATTTGATAAGATCTGGGAACAGAGGATGAACAGCAACGGAGACAATGGGCATCCTTGACGAAAACCGCTATCTTATAGTAGCTCTGTTGTTCTGTGTTTGTGTGTCTGTTGAGTTAATTATTTTGGAAGATTCAGTTCAGTAACCAAATTCCAAAGCCAGATCCTGGATAAGAAGGTTCTGTCGCGATCCGGCTCGGGCGGGATCCGTCCCCGTCGGGTCGGGTCGTGACATGAGCTATCATTAAATGATCGGAAATGGACCTTCCTTTTATAAATGCAGCTTGCTCATCCGAAATCAGAGGAATCACTTGTATCATTCTGTTCAAAATAACTTTGGCAGTCACCTTGTAAACAGAATTACACAAGCTAATGGGCCTAAAGTTGGACGTTAACATGGGATTAGAAATCTTTGGAATAAGAACTATCAACGTATCCTTCCAATCCTTGTCCATTTCCCCATGGTACAGAAAATGATTTATAGCTTCAATAAAATCTTCTTGAATGATTTCCTAGTAGCTTTTGATATAAGAATAAGTAATTCCATCGCACCCATGTGCAATATTTCCTCCCAGATGATGAATAACATTTACAATTTCTTATGTTGTAAAATCTTTGGAAAGCAATTCTTTATCTTCCTTCTTTAAAACTATCCCAGGATCTGACCAACCTTCAGTATCACTATTCCTCTATTTCCATTTAGAATTTAAAAAAAGCCATATTGCCTTTTCTATCTAATTTGCATCCTCCACCACCGTGCCCATTTCATCTTTAATTTTGATAATTTGGTTTGAGCTCCTTCTAGCATTTGCAAATGTATGATAAAACCTTGTATTGACATCACCATCATATAGGCATTTTGTTTTGGCTCGTTGTTTCCACCATCCATTTAGTCGAACTAATGTGATATTTAATTCATAAGTTTTGGCTTTTAACAACCAGCATTCCTCCTCTGTTAGCCAACCTTTATCAGATTCTGAAATCTGAATATTAAGAATGTCTTCCAAAAGACAATCTTTAAGCAAATTGAGATTCTTCAATTTAGCTTTACTCCATTAAAAAAGAGATTTTAATGATCTTCTGAATTTAGAATTCAAAATTTGAGAGGGATTGCCCGAATATTTTTTGCTCCATTCCTTTTTAATCACATTTATTGAGGCTGGGTATGAAGCCCAAATATCTTCAAATTTCAAGCTTCTTTTAAGAGGCATGACTTGGGAATTAATATGAAGAAGAATAGGACTATGATCTGAAGAGATTCTAGCAAGATGTCTCAAAACCAGGTTAGTAGAAAAATTCATAGCCATAGAGTTAAGGAAGCAACTATCAAGCCTTTCCAAGATCCGAGCTCCTCCGATTTTGTTGTTGCACCATGTAAACCGAGGCCCAATGAAACCGACCTCATGATAATCATTATTTGTAATGAAAGCCTTCATTTCTTTCGGACCTTGTGAGAATTGAAAATTTCTCCCGCCTCTCTTGTCTTCCATGGAAGTGAGACAAATGAAGTCTCCTCCAATCACCATTGGACACTCTTCCAAAGAGTACATCTCCAATAATTCCCAAAGTTCCCTTCTTTTAATCATGTCCTTGCTTCCATAAACTGAAGCAACTCTTCATTTATCTTTGCCATATATTGATAGATCTCCTATGATACATTGAGAAGTAGAACCAAGCAAAGAAAAATCAGCCAAGTTAGAATTCCACAAGGCAATGATACCTCCTGAGAGTCCAGCCGAGGGTACCAAAACATACTTCCAACCATCACCCAATAACTTTTTAGCTTCTTCAATATTGAAAGAGGAAATTTTAGTTTCCAATAAGCCCAAAAATACTACATTGTACATATTAACAAACTCCTTGATGTATAGAGAAGCTCCTTTTTTCCTAGCTCCTCTACTATTTCAAAAAGCCAATGAATTCATGGTTGAAGACTTATGAGGGATATCCCTACATTGCCTTTCGCATCTAGCTCCGATCTTCTACTTCTTGTGCTGTTGTTGAGAGGCACAAGATCTTTTAATTGCTTAGATTTCTTCTTCTTAACCAAACTTGAATCTTCTCCAATGTTAATCTGCAAAAAAACATCCTCCTTCCTCATAATTTCTGCTCTTTCATCCAGATAAACCTTCTTTGTTGGAGAGAAGATAATTTCATCTTGAATAATTTTCCCATCTTCAATTAATTCATTAAGAACATTAAATTTGTTCTTAGTATTCAGAGAAGAAATTTTTTCCTTTAAGTTTACTGCTATGGGAGATTTAACCAGAGGAATGATTCTAAAGTTAGCACAGTTTACCATATTGCCATGATCTATTGTTGATGCCATATTCAGATTTTCCTTCAAAGTTTCTTCATTAACAGCATTGGATTTAGTTTCTGATTTCCTCCAAACCTTTTTAACCAAAGGCTTTTGAATTTCTTTCTTGAAAAGACTAACATTTGTCTTCCTTCCACGGTTTACAACCATCCAAGGTCCGTATTCAGAATTTTCAATGTTGTCTCCTCCATCTGCATTGTGAAGTAAATCTTTTGTTGCAATTGGTACATCCACATCCACATTCTTCTCTTGATTCTCTGAAGTAGCTTTCCCTTCTTTGCAAACTTCCTGACCATGCCCAATTAATCCACACTTAAAACAAAAGTTAGGAATTCGTTCATATTCAATTTTCTGGAAGAATTTACCAGAAATTCCTTCCACCCAAACACCGATTGGGAGCTTCATATCAAGTCTGATTCGGACACATACCCTTCCGAATTCTCTTCTCCCCCATTTAAACATATTTCCATCTAACAGAATTGGTTTTCCGACCACAGAAGCAATTCTGCATATATTTATGTTATCCCAACTGTGCAATGGAAGATTTGGAAGTCTTATCCAAATAGGTGAAGTTAGACCTTTTAAGGATGTCGGAGAGAAGTTTTTGGACCACTTGTCCATGCCAATTATTTTGCCATTAATAAACCACAGTCCATTAGTAAGGACTGATTCCACATTTTGAGGTTCTTGGAAAGAACAAAGGATCCATCCCATGCTAAGCATGGTAAGATGAAACTTACCATATTGTGCCCATTGTCTTCTAAGCTCCGCACTGATGGTTGATAATGGAGCTTCTCCTCCAAATATTTTAATTACCAAAGAGTTATTGAGTCTCCTGGTATTCTCCATTTCGTTTCCTTCATGTAGCTTCACTGTAATTCCATCTTCAGCTATGAATTCTCCTACATCCAGTTCTGAAACCGGAATGTGTTCTCTCCTCCTCCAAACATTAGAAAGGTTAGCATCCGTGGAACGCTATGGTATCATATTTGTTTCCATACCACCGTTAATAACAACTCCACTCTACCTCCCTTACTTTAAGGAGATCAACATGCTTCTCAGATTCATGAGTAGTTTCTTCATCTTTTGAACCATCCTCCTGATTTCCCATTATTTCTTTAATAGGATTTAAAACTTCTTTTGTGATCTGCACTTCATTATCAAATTGTTCCTTAACACAACTCCCAACTGTAGGAATGATCTTCTGGATAGGCATCATATTTGAAGGAGAATCTTCAAAGTTCTCATTGATCAAAAATTCTGATCCATATTGGTTTTTCTTGTTTTTTTCTTGCATACAAACTAACTTTCCTTTCCCCAAAACTTCTGGTTCCTGGTTAGCAACAAATCCGCCTTCATTAATGACCAAGGTCATACCTCTAGATTTAGAACTGTTCACCTGCTTCAGATTTGTCTTTCCATCACCAAAAGCTGGTGGAGAAGACGAAAAACCTTTTGTCTCCGTCGAAGGATGCTTTGAATTTGTCCGGTGATCAAATTGAAAACTTCCGGCTAGGGGATTCTGGCGAGAATCCGCCGCCATCCTATTTCCGCCAAACCCGCGAAGAACAAAATTTGAAAAATCCCGTTCCTCCAACTTCGTTCTCTCAGACTCTCTCTCTCTAGAAAACTAGTACCCTTGGAAGAAGAGTTTGGACAAACAAAATATTGTTAGAATGTAGAAATTTTCATTGTGAAGGGTGCCATAAATTGATTGCATGAGCTTTGAGAATCCCAGGGACAGAAGTGCGTAAAATTGATATGTTTGAGCATTAATGTTGTTTGAATGCTTGTGTACCTTTAGAGTCAAGGGCTAAGACTTATATGCTTATGTAACACGAGCAATTTAATTCGAAATAAAATTTCAAACATATTTATCAAAAAATAAATGAAAATATTTTATCAATTATGATCATTATAAGACATAAATTCAATTTCTCAATGATAATAATACAAGAGCTATATTTGTCCTAATAAATTCGTTATGGAGAACAAATCAAAATTTCCTTAATTATTTTTTAAAAAATAATTAAACATGATATGATTGGAAACTCTTAATTAACTAAAATGAATTTTTATGTTCAACATATCCAAAAATAATATCCAATGCTTAATATATATTAATAGTAGTAAAAAGAGAATTTCTCATAATTTTCAAAATTAATTAACTAATTTTAATAATTGAAGAACATATAATTAAATCATACAAATATATAATTCTCCAAAAAAATTATGAAATATTTTAAGGAAAATCAATCTTTATTGCATGTCAAATTATTATCAAAACCAGAGTCCAATGAACCATACAAGTATATTGAAAATTTGAAATATGTAAATTTTAAGCATAGATAAGCATTATTAACAGTATGCTCCTTTTCAATCCAACTCATCCAAATGATACCTTGAGGCATAAACATACCCTATAAATTTGAGACTTTTGAAAAAGTCTAATTTCTTTATATAATTAAAACTAGATAAAAATAATAATTTTTATTTTTAAAAATTAAAATATTAAATATTTTAGAGTGGACATGTTTTTTTCATAAAATGTTTTTTACTGGACTTTTTAAAATTTCATAAAGATTGGATAATTGATCTGCTCTAACCAAAAATTCTAAATAAACCCAAGTAATTAGACGAGGTAGATTAATAATTGTTGCATCACAGTTGAATCGGATGGTCAGCATGAATTTCGACCCTGTGAGCCCAACTTGTTAAACTAGAACACAAAAACCCAGTCTACCCATTAGCTTATTAGGATTCTAAGGCTTAGATCTCCCTAAATACACGATGAAAGTGATCGATTTCTACTAGTAGAAATCGTTAAGTACACTGAGTTCTACAAAAGGGTGTAATGGAATTGCATGGTTGTGCACTAGATTCTACCCAAGACCACCACGCAAGGGCGGCTATAAGGTTTGAAGCTATACCATATGTGGTTGCTTTCACTGCAATAAGCTAAGAAATACTTTACCCTCATTTCTAAGTAACCATGGCATCATACACATGAAGTTTCTTGTCCTTACACTCCATAACAAAATGATGCTGTGAAGAGAAAGCATCGCCAACTCATTGAAACCTCTCGTACTCTGTTACACTTTGCCTCCCTCCCTAATAACTTATGGTCAGAAGAATTTTTCACAGCCTCTTTTCTCATTAACAAGCTGCTCTCCCGAACAACAAACTCCAAATCTCCTATTCAACTTCAATACAACACCAAGCCAGATTATTCCATTTTGAAGACGTTCAGCTGTGCCTGTTTTCTGTGGATGCCACCAAATCAGCATCACAAGCTTGCTCCCTAATCAGTTACTCATCTACCTCCAAGGGCTACAAATGTCTTAATCCTCATACTCATCGCATCTATGTTTCTTGTCATATAACATTTGATGAGAGTAGCTGTAGCATTCCATTTAAAACATCACCTCCAGCCCAACATCTACAGCACCCACAAAACCAGCCTTCCTCCACTCCAGGCCTGCTCCTTCCGACAGCCCAGGCTCCTCTTCAAACTATTCCCACATTACCCATTACTCCACCTACACTAACCCCCACATTACCCTATTCAGACAACACTTCCCCTAGAGTTCCGGCGCCCACTATCTCGGCTGCTCATCAATCTCCAACGCTAACATCCCCTGTATCCTCTAAATCGCAACCTCCTCCTCATCCAATGGTCTCCAGGCTTAAAATTGGCTCCCTCAAACCATGTCAGCTGCTAAATTTTCTCTGCTTCCACAATGCTGATCACACCTCCATTCAAACAGACCCAACATCTTATACCAAAGCAGTGCAATATGCTCACTAGCACGAAGCTATGGCTGCTTAGTTCTTAGCCCTTCAACAGCAAGGTACCTGGCTACTTGTCCCGCCCCCCTCCAATACACCAATTCAAGGCTGCAAATGGCCATTATGCACCAAATTCCACTCCAAGGGCTCCATAGCGAATTTAGAGCCAAACTTATCGCCCAAGGAAATCATCAGGAATATGGCATCAACTACTCTGAGACATTCAACCCAATTGCAAAATTTCCCACCATTCGCACTCTCATTACCATAGCTCTCTTCCATAGCTGGCCCATTCATCAACTAGATGTTGCCAATGCTTTCCTTCATGGCAATCTCGATGAGGCAATATATATGACCCAACCCAAAGGTTTTGAGGACAATCTTCACCCCAATCATGTGTCTCCTCCGCAAAGCTATCTATGACCTCAAGCACGAACCGTGCCAATGGTTTACAATGTTCTCTAGCCACCTTAAGACACTTGGGTTTCAACATGGCAAAGCCAACTCATCCCATCTCACATTCCACAAAGATGACATTCCACTATACCTCCTCATCTACATTGATGACATTCTCCTCATTAGTAACAATCCCACTATGAAATCTCACATTCTTAACCAGCTCAATCAACAGTTCGCTATGAAGCATCTCGGGACAATTACTAATTTACTGGGCATTTGTATTACCCAATCGGCCAATTCCTATTTCATGTCTCAATCCTCATACGCCTCCTCTATCTTACAAAGCGTCAGTCTTCTCCACTGCAAACGCCTCTCCAACCCAACCTTCACAAAAATCCCATCTCAAACCCACACCGACCCTTTGCTCTCTAACCCTCAATCCTATCGACAAATCACTGGCTCATTATAGTACCTGATGATAACCAGGCCAGATATTGCTTACACAATAAATTTGTTTTGCCAGCATATGCATAATCCATAATTCGATCATGTCTACATGCTCAAGAAACTGCTGAGGTACATCAAAGGGACTCTACACTATGGACTTCCAATGTCCAAATGACGACTTATTCTTCGGTCCTCCGACACCGACTGGGCCAACGACAAGCCAACTCGTCGCTCCACATCAGGATACTGCACATTTATGGGCCATTCTCTTCTCTCTTGGAGTGTAAAAAAAGCAACACACAGTTGCTCGTTCCTCAACTGAGGCGGAATATAGGGCACTAGCGGCAGTTACTGCATACATTATCTGGCTTCGAAAACTACTCAAATACTTTCAGATTCATCTTTCACAACCAACTAAACTCTGGTGCGTCAATACTTCAACCATAGCCCTTGCCAACAATCAGGTGTTTCACGCCCGAACCAAACACATCGAGATAGATCAACACTTCATCCGGGAGGACCACATCCACTCTAACACAATCTGCATCACTCTGGTCACTACACAAGATCAGCTTGCCGATATTCTCACAAAGCCGCTCTTTCACTCCTAAATTTTAACAGTTGTGAAACAAGCTTCCATCCTGGACCGTCAGCTTAAGGGGGAGTAATAACAACACTATGCTCATGGAAATTCTCTCCTCCATCATATTCTAACGGCATAAACCTATCACACACTTACATGTATACATCTACAATATTCTTGCTCACACTTATATATACTCTCTGTACTAAGCAGTACAGATAGGGAAAAACATTTTGCAAAAGCTGCTATTGATACTTCTACAATGCATAAATACCGTTAAACTACTGTTGTTGTATTGCTAGAATATTAGAGCTGAAACTGAAAAAGCAAACCATAAAGCACTCTTTTCTGCAGAGATTCGCCTATGTAGTAAACTGGCGTCAACTTGTCATCAAGTCATGAACTATATAAGCTGCAAATCATGGAGAAGATTGAAAATGGTTCATCGTGGTAAACAATGCTCATTTGTAACAAAAATTGCACATAAATTTCTCCAGTAAAATTCTAGCTCCAAAATACAAATCTTATATGCTATAACTGTCATTTCACACATTCCACCTGAATAGTGAAATCCTTGACACCAGCTTCATGAAATAAGTCAGAAGCTCTTTTCTTAATCAGAACTTTATTAGTTTCGGAAGACACATGAAGATGCACAGTTCCCATAATCTCGGTATTACTAAAGCTCCACACATGAAAATTCCGAACATCACAAACACCCTCAATCCTCATGAGACTATCACGAGTAACTCTGAGATTCTGCTCGTGAGTCCTAGGAACTCTCTGCAGCAATATCTCGGCAGAGTTTCTCAAAAGAGGAACAACAGAAGAAATAATCATTACTGAGATAAATATGGAGCAAGCTGGATCTGCAACTAACCAGCCTCTGTACTTAATTAGAAGGGTTGAAATGACAACACCAACACTTCCCATAGTGTCCGCCAAAACATGCAAAAAGATGCCTTCCATATTGTGGTCAATGTGATAGTGCATTTTCAAACCCTCTTCTTTGATTCCAATCAATAGGTTTGGATATTCATGGCTGTGTTTACTAGAATCAAGATGATTTTGATCTCCAACATGATGCATCTGATATTGATGATCATGTTCCTGATGGTTACAAGGCTGATAATGATCCTGGTGGCAGAGATTGTGATTATTTTTATCTTCATGTGTGTGATGATCACAGTTAACAATTTCACTGTGATGATGATAATGATGATGGGAATGAGACAGAGAATACTCATCGTTACCAATACGAGAATGCTCAGGTGAAATGAAATGAAAGTGAGCATTGGATTTTGAATCAGACGGAGAGTGTTCATTTTTGCTGGAGTAATGATCATGAACACCATGAGAATCCCCATGGGAATGGGAGTGTGAAACCGAATGAGATTGAGTATTGGAGTTCGAATGAGAATGCAAATCACAGCAAGAATGGGAATGAGCATGAAGGCAAGGACCACCCCCACCATGCACACGATGATGCTCCTCATGAAAGAAGGCTAGTCCAATGATATTCACCACCAGTCCCCCAATGGAAACAGCCAACAAACTGCTGGTGGAAATCTCTTGGGGATCAAGAATCCGCTCCATTGACTCCAAAACAATAAGCGCACCAACCAAAACTAAAAAAACTGCATTAGTATAGCCTGATAGCACCTCAAATCTGCCCCGACCATAATTGAACTGATTGTTTGCTGGTAGAGCCGAGATGTAGGAAGCATACAACCCAATGGCCAGAGCAGCACAATCAAAAAGCATGTGGCAAGCATCCGATATCAAACCAAGGCTGTTGCTTATGAACCCAGCAATAAATTCAACAACCATGTATCCAGTGTTAATCAATAAGAAAAGAGCAATCTTTCTAGTTTTCCTCTCACTCAGAATGTGCCTAACCGGATTCATAACCAATGCATAAATATTTTCAGTGGAATTCAAGTTTCCAAGCTCAACATATTGAAAAGATGAAGAACCCAATTCCCAAAGTGAAACCCATAACAAGAATCCACAGATCAGAAAACCCGGTAAAGAAAGCTTGGGGTAGTAAACAAGCTCCAACACAAGTGTGCAGAAAAACGTCACAA
The DNA here is from genome assembly GCF_001605985.2 of Dendrobium catenatum. NCBI lineage: Eukaryota > Viridiplantae > Streptophyta > Magnoliopsida > Asparagales > Orchidaceae > Dendrobium > Dendrobium catenatum. The sequence goes on along the minus strand of NW_021318472.1, from coordinate 141,303 downwards.
AAAACTCTCGCTGAAAACCCTTCCCAGTGATTCCAAACTTCTCATCACCACTAAAATTCTCATTCAATAATACCCCGAATATAACAGTATTAATTAAAGGCCACCCCATATCGGCCACAGAAACAGAACTACCCCCATTCTCTCCGTCTCCATGCACAAATAAACTAATGCATGCAGGAAAAAACAGGATTACCGTAGTAAGGGCGAGGGAAGCCAGCCGAGTCCTCTTCTTACCAAGTTGTCTAAAAACTCCAGAATTTCCAGCAGCGCGCTCGTGGAACCCTAGAAAACCAGAGAGGAAGGTGAGTACTACGGAGACTACACGGTTGCAGCCCTCCGCCGGAGGAGAAAAAGAAGGAGAAAGAGGAAAGCAGTCGTTCCGATCCCAGCTGTATGAGAGAAGAATAAGCGCGACCATCAGCGTGATAAACCCAATGATCCGGTGTCGACGACGGTTGCGAAGGACGTGTTCGGAGAGTGATCGGGCGGCGATGGCGCCGGATAGGTCGGCAAAGATGGATGCGGCGGCGCTGCAGTAGCGGAGGGAGTGGAAACGGAGGAGGAAGACAAGGGTAAGGAGGGATGATTTAGCGACGAGGGAGCGGAGGGGAAGATTTAGTGTTAGGGTTTGAGGGAGGGAGAATGGGATGGAGAGGAGGAAGGATAGGAGAGAGACGAGGAAGGAGAAAGGGAAGAGGGAGAAGGCAGGTGGGGTAGAGCGGAGGAAGGGGAGGAGAGAATAGAGGGAGCGGAGGGAGAAGAGTAGGAGAAAGAGAGATGAGAAGGAAGAGGAGGAGGAAGGGAGGCGGCGTTTCTTTGAGGGGGTTGAGGCGGAATAGGGAGGCGAGAAGGGGAAGGGGGAGGACGGGGGTATAGCACCGGCCGCAGCAGCAGGGGTGAGTGAAGGGTGAAGACGGGAAAAGGAAAGGGGAGGGCTAATAGGGACGGAGAGGCGGAGTTGAGAGGATAGGCGTCGGTGATCGGATTGGATGGCCATGGTGGCAGGGCACCAGGGCGGCGGCGCGAAGATTTCGGATGGCGTAGACTCGGAGCACCCGATGTAAGATTTGAAGTGAGTACTTGCCGTGGGAGGGCAAACAAAGAGTTTAGATTAATTAAAATATTAAAAGGATTTTTTTTTTTTTGGGAAAAATTGGGGCAAAGCCCTTATATTAATCATCAAAGATTATAAGTAAAGAACGTACAGGAAAAGAAAACTATACCACCCCAAAAGAAAAGAAAAGCTTGCAGATAATACAGACTCAGGAAAATAGATTTACATCCAAAAGGCATCAAAGCCTAAATCATTACAGCAAAAACCCGAATCCCACATAGACACCGGTTGCCAACGAAACGAACAGAAAGACCATCACAGTGACCAAAACGCATCCTGGTTGCCAAATGACCGTCCAAGGATGCATATAAGATGTAAATCAGACACATCATCGTCCATATCTGCAAGCCACCTTTCTGAGCCACAGTGTGCCGAGACCGGAAGAAGAAACCACCAGTCGTCCAGAAAATATAATAAGCAGAAAGGTGCCAAAAATTCCACGCAATGATCCTCCCAGATAGATCAGAGTGAAGAGGCAAGGGATCCAAAATCTCCAAAAGAAGCAAAAACCAATCAGACTTACAGAAAAACTTCAGCCAAAGAGACGGGCAAAACAATCCGTCATCCCAGTAATTCTTTAAAATTATCTTTAAGGATATCATAATGTCTCCAGTTCCTGGCTTTAGCAACAATAGCCAATTTAATAACTCTTTTGAGCTCATGGGGGCTTCTCCAAGCATCAGAAAATCGCCTATTATTTCTTTCTCTGCACAAGTGATACACCATAAACGCCACAGTAAGATAAAAAAAAATTTTATCAGCTCTAGTATAGTTGCGGTAACTTTCAAAGTAATCATAAATTTGTATCAGATTCGGCCTCAAATAAAATTTCACCATATCAGGGAAAAGATCAGTAAGAAGCGAGAAGGAATAATCACATTCAAAATAGACATGTGAATGAGATTCAAAATTGCCAAGACAAAAAGAGCAATAGGGGTTCGCAGGTATACCCCTAAAATTCAAAATATCAGCCATTTTAAGTTTCTGTTTAATCGCCATCCACGAGAAAGATGCATAACGTAATGCAAAGCCTTTATGCCAAATGTATTTAAACCAGTTGACATCATCTAGATGGGAGTGGAAATAATCAGAAAAAATCTTGTTAGAAGGCTTAGCAGATGAGGCCGAATCCCAGGATAACACAGTACCTTTTCAACAATAACAGAATTACAGATATTAGCCTTAACATGACATGGGATAAAATCAGGCAAATTCCAACCAAACTCAGAAATAAAATTCCCCACCGGAAGGTTAGAATTCCAGTTAAAGTCAAGGAGTTCAGCCACCGCTTTTTTGTTACACCAGGGATCCCAAAGGAACGACAACTTGCAATTTCGGTGAACAGAAAATGAAACAACAGGTTTAATAAGAGCAGCAGTTTTACAGATAAGTTTCCAAAACTTAGATGCAGCGGCTGGGGGAAATCTCCAAGGTGAATCAAACTTCATTCTATACCAGTTACCAATAAACGTGTCTTGATTATACATTCTAAAAATGAAGGAGCAAGCTATATTGTGATAGAGAGAGTCGAAAGACGGTAAGCCGAGCCCCCCTTTCTTTTTAGGTAAAGTAACTGAATGCCAGGAGATAAGATGCATTTTCTTATCCGTAATATTGCCAAAGAAGAGAAACTTGAAGCAAATTCTAGAAAGAAATTTACAACAAGCTTTAGGTAAAATTGCTCCACGAATCCAATACGCAATAGTGCTAGCAATTGTGAATTTGAGGTATTGAACTCTACCTGCAAAAGAAAGAAATTTGACTTTCCAATCCTCAAGAAGAGTAGAAATTCTACTGAGTAGGGGTTGGAAGTGAGATAAATTGAGTCTTTTAGTGGAAATAGGGATCCCTAGATAAATGAGGTTGCAATGAACTTGAGAGATCCCAAGGACACCCGAAATTTCCTGAGCCACAAGAGAGTTCTTAGAAAAAAGAATGCTGCTTTTTGACGGATTGATAATAAGCCCAGAAGCCATAGAAAAGTTCCCAAGCACCTCATTAAGGGATCTGGCATTCCCCACATTGGCTACACCAAACACCAATAAATCATCCGCATACATGAGGTGGCTAATATTAAAATTGAGATGCCTCAAACCCAAGAAAGGGTTGGTCTCCATGTAATCCAAGCTAGAAGATAGCCCATCCATAACAATGCAGAAAAGAAGAGGAGAAAGAGGACAACCTTGCCTCAGGCCAGACGTAGATTTAAAGAACCCCTCTAACGAGCCATTTAAACAGATGGAGAAATGAACATCAGAAATGCAGGCATTAATCCAGGAAATGAAAACTTCAGGGAATCCTTTCTGTCTAAGTCTACCAATCAGGAAAGAACGGGAGACAGAGTCGAAAGCCTTCTTTATATCAAATTTAGCACATAAAAGATTATTGGAATCTTTAAACTCCCTCAACAGCTCAGAAGCAAGGATAATGTTATCAGCAGAGCATCTATTGGCAATGAAACCGGATTGGCTCTCATGAATGATGAGAGGCATGATATCTTTCATCCTGTTAGCTAAAATCTTTGCTACAATCTTATAGAAAACATTGCATAATGAGATGGGACGAAAGTCAGAGATAGAGTTGGAATGAGTACCCTTCGGAATAAGAGTGATAGCAGTAGCCTTTGCCCCTCTCGGAAGAAGCCCAGAGGAGAAGAAAAATTTCACAGCTTTGCAAAGAAGGAAACCAGATAAATGTCAAGTTTTCTGATAAAAGCCAAATGAGAAGCCGTCAGGTCCCGGAGCAGAGGAAGGAACCCCCTCAAAAACAACCCCTTTAATTTCTGCATTAGTAACTGGCGTCACAAGTCCTGACAAAAGATGAGAAGGCAAAGAATTGCCCACAGGGATATTATGAGAGTTTTCAAGTATAGGAGTTGATGCATTGAAGATAGCCTTAAAGTGATTGATGAGAGCTTTTGCTATGTCACTGTGAGATGTAAGCAACCCAGAAGGAGTGGAGAGTTCCTTGATAACATTCCTGTTTTTCCTCGAATTAATCCTAGCATAGAGAAAACCAAGGTCATCCTCCCCTTGAGCAAGCCAGTAGGCTTTAGCACGCTGAGAAATCCAAAAGTGCCAAGCAGACTGAAGTAAAGCCAAATTGTCACTAGTAATCTTAAGTTGGGATTTTAGAGCCAAGTTTAGGGGATCCCTTTGAAGATTGGAGAGGCATGAAGCATAAGAATTCTTGAGCTCAAGGATACTGTTTGAGAGAAAATTGGAAGAGTTCCAATTCTGCCTATGAATGTGCTTTTTAAGAAATCTCAGGCAATCTAAAAAATTAGCAATCGAACTAGCAGTCAAAGGCCTATCAAAAGCCCTTTGGGTTAGCTCCCAGAAATCATCAAAATTGGTCCAAAAGTCCTTGAACATGAACCTGGAAATAGATTTATTGAGAGGAGCTGCATTGAGAATCAAAGGGGCATGATCAGAACCAGAGAAGGAGTCCACTTTATAAAAGGCCGTGGGAAAAGATTCCAAAAAGGCAGAATTAACCAACATTCTGTCCAACTTAATATGTATCGGATTATCCGACCTTTGATTGAACCAAGTGAAATGAAGACCTATAGAAGCAAGGTCCTGAACACCAGCATCAAAAAAAAAATTATTGAGCTCACCTAATCTGTCATTAGACACCAGATTGCCACCAACTTTATCATCATTAAATCGAAAACAATTCAAGTCCCCCAAAATGATCCACGGGGAGCTTAAATTGGAAGAAAGATCGAGGAGATCTTTCCAAAGCACTTTCCGTTCATCCACAGTGTTAGCAGCATAGACAACAGACATGTAAAAAGGGGGAATCGAGCCAAAACTAACCAGACCATGAATGATTTGGGATGAGGAGAAGGATGGGATGAAAGACATCTGAGTAGCATCCCATTTGACCCATATTCTACCCGGAGTAGAATGGATAAAATTATCACAGCTCTTTTCATTCTCAAACAAGGAGTGAGAGAATAAAAACCATGGATCAGCGACCGCCGAGGAAGAAACCTTAGCTTCCAAGACACAAAGAAGCTTAATGTTGTGGACATCAATGAGATCTTTGCAAAGCTTGACTTTATTAGGATTATTAAATCCCCGGACATTTCAGGCAGCTAAAGGAGGCATGAACATGGCTATTTGTGGGGTTTGGCCTTCTTGGCCGGTTTGGCTTTAGATTTCCCTTTCTTTGAAGGCGACTTGGATTGAACAGACACCTTGGAAGTGGTGGAAGATGACGGGGAAGCCATATGAGCAGAAGTTTTGGGTAGTAACACCTCAGCAATTTTGGCAGTAGAAATTGAATCCTCAACAATAATAGATATTTCATTATGATTATCAACAGCTCCTCAACAGGTGTAACTTCCACAACAGGCTCCTCAACAAGCAGCGAAGCGAAGCTATTGACCAGAATAACCTGAGTCGGCATTAAAGTGTGAGGGTCACTGTGAAATGTTGAAGATGAAGAGGCTGTCTGAGGGAAGTTGAGGTTGAGAAGAGGAAAATTTGAAATCAATGAGTTTGACGGGTTAGAACCAACATCAGGAGAATTGGTTCTATCCAAATTTTTGGGGGGAACCACATTTTCGGCAGTAGCTAAAAGTTCTGAAGTGTTGGGGGCGGTAGAGGCAGGCGGCATTGACGGGATGGTGGGAGGGGGCATTGGCGGGTTGAAAGAAGGGTTGCTGGGACCAACGGGTCTGCCACGAGACTGTGGCCGGGGGAGTTAAGAGGGGTTTCTGCTTTTGCTTCTTCACCTAAAAACCGGTTTTGGCGGAAGCGTGGGTTTTGGATCAGGATTTTTAGGGCAGAGGGCAAAAGGATGCACGAGAGATCCACAACCATCGCATTTCGTGGGCTTCCAATCATAAACGACAGTAAGATTTAAATCCACACCATCAATTTCCATCGGAATAACATCCGGTAATTCCGAGTTTTTGTCCACTTTGACACAAATACGGGCAAATGTGAGCCTAGTTCTCTTAGCGGTCAAGTTATCAACATAAAGTGGTTCTCCAATAAAACTAGCGATTTTAGAGATACCTGCCGGCGTCCAGAGAGCAAGCGGTAGATTAAGAACCTTAATCCACAAGGGAATCGAAGCAGATTCATCTCTAGTGGGCTGGAACTTCGGGTTCCAGCACTGGAGGATGAAAGGTCGGCCCAGTAGAAACCACGGACCCCCCGACCAAACCATGTCATAGTCTTCAACAGCAGTGAACTTTAGGAGGAAGAAATCATCAGCCAGAGAAAGGAGAGAAAGAGCTCCTTTAAGCTTCCAAGCTTTCTCCATCGCTGCTAACAACCTTTCATAATACGGTCTAGGACCCAAAGAATAACCGACCAACGACAGATTCCACAGATATTTACCTTCATTAAGATCATTCATAACAAAGGACAGCTTTTTAGCAGGCTTAACATACGAAAGTGGCCAATCTTCCCGAGGAGAAGGAGAAGCAGCAAGGTTATTGGCATAGGATGGTGGGGGGAGAAGAGGGGAAGGTCCAAGCAGAGAGGAACCCAAGAGAGGGTGAAAGTCGGTGGAGGGAAGCTCCATCCCGGCCAGATGGCCGGAGAAAAAACCAAGCGCCGCCAAGAATCACCAAACCCTAGCAGAGCTCCCGCAATTTCTCCTCAATTTAATTATTTTAAAAAAAATATTAAAAGGATTCACTTCCCGTATTTCACAAATATGAAAAATCATTTCCGCGAAATGTTGTTTGGTATTATATTTTATTACAGTATAAATTTATTCATAATAGTTTAATATTTTATAATTGTTATCAATTTTGAAGTAAGGTGACGGTAGGTGGTCGGGTTGAAGTTCCACGAGGGTCGGCGATCAGGCAGTGGTCTAATGATGGTTGGGGTGGAAGTCTGGTGACGATCAGCGAACAGGTGAAAGTCTCGTGGAGGTTCCATGATGGTTAGGCGGAAGACTGACGCTGTTCGTCGACCGGCTGAAAGTTTGGAGGCTGGCGACTGCCAAGCGGTAGTCCGACAATGAACGTACGAAAGTCCAATGACGGTCCATGGTCATGTGGTGTCCGACGATGGTCGCGTGGAAGTTTTGGTTTAGTCGCCAGTCGTCCGCTAGGTAGAAGTCAAGCAGTGCTCCGATGATGGTCAAGAGGAAAACCAACGGTGGTCCGCGGCCTAGTGGAAGTCCGACAATTGTCGACAGTCGGGTGGTGGTCCGATTGCGGTTGTCAGTAAGGTGGGAGTTCGGTGACAGCCAACAAAGGTTTGTCGGTTGTGGTACTGGAGCTCTTGCAGTCTCAAAGCTCTTTCCAATCTCCATCCTCAAGTCTAAGCCCCACCCCCTTTCATGTGGACGTGGTCCCGTGGAAGTCATTTATAGATTTTTTAGAGTAGTATGCCTAATAAATATGGAAAAGATATAGCAAATTCAGAGTGCTCCATTAGACGGATCTTATTGATCCTCTCAATCATAGAGCATTCATCTATCATTTAAGTGTTATAATGTATTGGAATTAAGTGATATTGGGATTGTTAGATTTGTCTCATTGAGTCGTTGGATTTGATTATAAGCATGTTATACTTGAATGTTATTTTGTCATCCAATTTGTGCTTTGAACCAGCCAAATGTGCTTCTATCTATTGATTTGGGCCCATTCGAGCTCGAATTGGACTGACTTTGGTGTCATTGGATTCGCCTCTTTGAGACATACAGTTTCACTATAAGCTTGCTAAAATTGGAGTTTGGATGGCACCGAATTTAATTTTTGAACTATTTATCTTCAATATGCCTTAAGATTCATGCTCGATCAAGGACTTTTTTTTGTGTCATATTAGTTGCCACATATTTTTAGACTTTGAATGTTGCGGAGTCTAAATATATATAATTTCAGCATTTTATGAAGTGGTAGTGTTAATTAGAGTATAAAAAAATTGTACTCTCAAAACTTTTAAATAGATCAAAACTAATCATAGAAGCTCTTTTAAGCTACAAAATTTTAAAATTGAGTCTTGAATGTCAAAAAATATATCTGACGAGGACAAAAACTTCTGATTTGTGTCAATCGGGCCAAACCTTCCTTCTTCTTACCATATATATATATATATATATATATATGTTAGGTATTGCGTGGCAATAACTAGAAATATCGCTCTGTGAATATCAATACCAAGAAAATATCAAGTAATACCGAGTTGTACCAAGTTGTACCGGGTTTTTTTAGAAATAAGTATTACTCGGGTACAACTCGGTATTACTCGGTATTTGCTCGGTATTGCTCGGTATTTGCTTGGTATTGGTTATTACCAAGCAAAATCGACCAATACCTAGCAATATCGAGCAATACCTAGCAAAATCGAGAAATACCGAGCCATCCTGGGTCCGTTTCCGGTCAGGTTGTCGGGGCGCGCGGTAAATAGTGAGAATGTGTGGCGCGATTCTACCGGTGGTTAAACGTAGAGCTACGTCCTGTGATCGGACCAAATAAAAGTTCTCACTGTAGCCGCCTCGATGAGGAGGGGGTTTTATTGTTATTTTTAATTATTTAATTAATCTATATTTTATTTTCTTAAATTTTTTTAAAAGGAAAAAATAATTTCAACTCCAAAAAACTTTTAAAATTCGTTAGAAATTTCTTAAATATTTATACGCAAGGAAATAATTTTATATGTATATATATTTTTTTTAAAATTTTCCCCTTTTTAACTTATTTATAAAAGGAAAATTTAAAATTTTTTGCTTTAAAAATTTAGAAATAATATTTTTCAAGCATGCCCTTACTTTGATCTATAAATACCAACCCTAGGGTTTAGGGATACGGCACACTTCTCTTGAGCCGGTCAAAATTTTTTTTTTGAACTGAGGGAAAATTAAACTTAAAATTTTTTTTATATTCTTACTAGCGATCAAGACCCGATACTCTCCTGAGGGGGGAGCTGTTCGTTAAGAGTTAAAAAAAAAGTGTTAGTGATCAAGAGCTGTTTCTCTTTTTTCTTTTCATTTTTATTTATCATAGTTTCTAAAACAACTAGAGAGGTAATCATCCGACGTCCTCCTACGATGCTTATAGCTCAACCTCTAAGATCAGGCCCCAGGCTCTCATCGATAATTATTGAGAAAGTTAAAAAGATTTTTAATAGCCTTTTTAGAAGAATGGAAAAAATTAATATCCCAACAATCTTCAATTAAGGAAAGGGAAGTGGTATAAGTTTAACTTGTGATAACCATGATGGATCCTTGGTCTAGATTGGCAAGCTATTTCTTATGAATATTCATGTTTCATTGCTTGAGTTTCTTTCTAGCCATTCTTTAAAGATAGAAAAAAAGTATTCAATTATGTGTCCTAGCATGCGATAACAAGGAAAATAGTAAGGGTCATCCCTCTTATTTTCCTCTTCGGGCTTCTTGGCCTCAAGCTACTTGAAGCCTATTTTTTTAAGAAGAATTTTAAAGTATTTCCTAACTGAAACTCTTGTAAATGGATAAAGTTTAATTATCTTATCCTCAAAAGATGCCAAGTAAGGTTCTCTAGAGGGATAATAAGGAACCTACAGTGGTCAAGGAGGAAGGTTTATTGATTGATTCTTTACTGGTTGGTTCCCGATTCAATAGCTTTTTGAGGGTTTCATTGCTTTTCTCTCCTTAAATGAATATTTAGGAATGTCAAATAAGAAGATTCTTCTTGTTAGTTATTTGCCTTATTTAGAAACTTCTAAAATATCACAATGGTAAGTCCCTTTTTAAACAAACGCAATGCAACCATGAATATTCTCCGAGAATAATCTTCACTACACGTTACTCTTGTAGTTGTTGCTCGCACTTCATGAATAGATTCCTCCAACTTAAAATACAATCTACTAGAGACTAACCTAGCTTTTGTTCCTACACTACTAGATCTCCAATAGTGATGTGGTGCTGAGTTTTGAAAAATCATTTTAGAAACAAACATTCTAGCTCACTAAAAGTTTTGATTGACCAATTGTGCAGATTTGAATTCCATATAAAGGTTGTATAAAAAAGGCTTCTTTTAAACTATCTTAATAGATGAGCATTAGTACCTTTGGTGTTTCAATTACTAGCATAAAAGTGGGCCAAATTCTGCTTTGGATTTTTTGTACCACTAAAAATATTGAAGGAATGTGGCATAAACCCATTTGGATAGGGAACTTAATCAAATTCTTATGGTAGTCCTACCCTTAGAAATTAATGAAGTCTCTTGCTACTGGACTAAGGCCTCCCTTACATGTCACTGAATCAATTATCTGATGTGCTTTTCACTATTAGAAGACTATATTCTTTTACTCTATACTATTTCTTTTCACTCTAATGTTAGTTTATATATGACTTGGACAGTCATTATGAATTGGCTTTGTTCTCAAAATCTGATTAGCTGCTCTTTCAACCCTATCAATATGCTCATCCTTATTTCTTAATTTTGTTAGCAAAATAGGGGTTGAATCTCTTCAAATTAGCTCCTCTACCTCTTCTTCTAGTTGTCTATCAGGATTATTATTTTTCATTGAGGATACTATAGTGTCTACCGTATAAAAATTGATCCCTAAATTGTTATCCTCAACATGAATAATAAATCTATCACCTGCTTCAGGATCAATGGCCCAATCCTTTTTTTCTTCTTCCTTTTTATAATGTCCTTTATTTCCTATACTACATTAACCATAGGTTTTTCTTCAACCACCTCGAATGAATAGGATAAATTCCTTATCTCCCTTTATAATGTCTAATTCCTTTACTTCAAACTTCTCTTTTATTCTTTCAATTTTTAACTTTTGAATGACTTAACTTCCCTCTTTGATTACCCCTAATTGAGTTATCATATAGGTGGCACCCATAGCAGGTCATTGCACTTCCTCTTTATCTGACGGTAATACACTACAAGAATGTATCCTAGCACCATCCAACAAAATGAATGGGTAACAACCCAACACAGGGGCCTGATTACTAGTGATTGTTCATTTCAAATTATACAAACTTTTGTTGAAACAAATTACTTTTTAGGGGAGCTAAACCTCTTTTTCATAGATACAAGTTTACTCTCATCAACTATACTAATAGAAATAGCATAGGGTTTAGATGATTTTAAAGGATATTGTGGTGGTTTTCCACTCTAGTGGTGGCTCTAATAAGAATTTATAAAAACTATCTATATCCTTAAATTCAATTGATGGATGTCTGTAGACCCATTAATATCCATCACCCAATACATATGTAACCAGACGCTTAGAAAATTCCATATAAATATAATGTGGAGTCAACACTTTTAACTCAAAATTTTCCTCTTTCAAAATTTCTTCAGCCAATCTCTCATATATCATTCCCTTAATGTGGCTCAATTATTCTTCATTAGTCTTTCACATTTTCATAGCACAAGTATGAATAATGTTTCTCAAAATCTTATGGGTTGTGCCATTTTTTGTAATTAGTTTTCTTTAGGGAGTAGTCAAAAGAGTGTAGTGGAGATCACACTATCATGCAAACATCCTTCTCTCCTTGAACAACAAAATGGGGTGGAAACAGCTTCCACCCGGAAGAGGACATGTAGGAGGGAGATCAATCTTCTCCCATGTCTCTATTTCAACTTGCACTAATGTTTCTAGTTTAGAATCCATTCTTGCCTTAATAATTTTTCTCTTGATTTTCATATTATAATTTTGCTTTTGTCTAACTTATGAAAAGAATGGTGGAGGTTGAGCCAACATCAAATAATATAGGAGTTTCAGATTTAGTAGTGTTTGATTCAGTTTCTTATCCTCCCTAACTAGATGTGAAATGGGTACAAGGGAAAGAGTAGACCTGTTTTAAGGAGTAAGAGAGTCAAACCATGACCACATAACAATCTCTATGAGAGACTCAATTTGGTCATCAGCATTCAAGTCAACAATTTTATTTCCAATAATAGATAACACTATATTGTGAAAGCCCATTCCAAACTTAATGGTGTTTTTAAAGTCAATTTTCTTAACAATGAGGTTCTTATCAAAGGCGAAGATTAGTTTGCCCGCTATTTTTTTGTGATTAAAAGATAACCCTCAATCATTCCTTTGAATTGATTATTTTTAATAAGTTTTTGAAACTAATTTAGATGAATATTTTAAATTCTTGTTAGTCTCATCAAGTTACATTAAATTGTAACTATATCATCTACAAATGAGATTGAAAGATTATTTTTGAAGGATTTTGATCTTCTTATTAGAATTTGTATTCATTTTTTAGACAATTTCAATTTCATGACCTTAGTTCTTGTATTTTCATCCAACGTGAGATTCTTGAGAACGCGCAATATAGTTTCAAAGAATTGGCTTTGCTCTCCTTTTTTTCTTCTTGTTAATTTAGCAAGACTCATTCTTATTAGAAAACTCCTTCACTAACCTCTCTTACATTATTATTTATTTATTTTAGATAATGAACACACATACCCAAAGAAGAAATAGGTAAGACAACCAATGGGAGAATGATAGTCTCAAGTTATTATGAGCATATGTATACTACTGATGAGAGATATCTCCCATTATTAAAGATGGAGAGGGGAACCTTCTCTAGGAGAGTCACCAGAAAAAAAATATTGCCACATAGATTCAGGGTGCTCCTATATTGTGATTGAATAGAGCATTAAGTATATTATACCATTTTGAGAGAATAAATGCCATTCTATAATGGATTCAAAGATAGAAATATGGTTCAAAAAAAGTTTTATCTTTGTAGTTAAACATGATTAAAAGAATAGGATATTGTCTTGAAAGGTGGACATGTCAATCTCATTAGGGGTGTATGATGTGATAAGGTAATGTTGAGCCAATGTAAACCTCAATTAATTTGAAATATGCTTAGATTTTTTTTAATATAAAATTTAAAATAGCCCACTAATTTACCCAATATTCATGCTAAATCAAGTAATAAAGTGATAATTAGAGTATCAAATCTGTGAGGAAGTTATCTACTATACTGTAACAAAACTATTATTAATTACTCTAAATGTATGAATTTATCCAACTGAATTGGAAATAAGGTTTTTGAGTTCCTACCACTAAATGAAAATAAGTAAAAATAGCTGATACAATTTGGATAAAATGATTTTTATTGATGCATGTAAATAATATATTCTTTTCTAATGATACTCTGAATCTTAGATGTTGATTAGAGCAAGTGCATCCTTAGATATTTATCAAGCTTGAAGAGGTAAAAGAAAGATTGTTAGTCTTCCATTAGTTTTGTCATCTCAGTAAAACCTAAAATATTCAGGCATCCTATATATAGGCATGCCAAAATTCTATTTCAATATTCCTAATTATTTTTGTATTCCTCATCGAGGCTATACATACAAGATTTTAACCACACAAATGGACATTTTATGCATTAAATGAAGAATGGGAAATATTTAAATTGTTGTCATAATCATTAAAAAAATATAAATTCTACATTACCACATGATATGCTCTTTACATCATTTTTCCTCCTTTTTTGGGTGTTTCCTTCTAGCAACCCTAGAGTGTTACTAGGTCATTTTGTATATCTTAGTACTGGGGACCATCGGCTCGTAGGATTTATTTAGTTTATTGTTGTAGTTTTTTGGAGCATTAGTGAGCTAAAGATCCCCCTTAAGGACCTTGTAACCCTTATTTTTAATTAACTTGTAGGCCCCTCTGTGGGTTTCCCCTAAAAAAAAAGAATAATTAGACAAATTAGCTAGGGCATGATTGAAACCCAAAAACCAAGAAGTGGAATCAAATTTAGTTGAAGAAATAAATGGTCAAGTAGAACTAAAATATAAACATTATGGATGAAACATAAGTTCTTAACTCTATTCTAGTGGAAGGATAACCAATGCCTAGAACATTCCAATTAATATACATAAGCATTAGAATGTAAATCACTAATTTGAGAGTGAGTACTTCCAAGAGATTGCGAAATGGTATCTTTATTTTTCTTACTCATCCTACAACAAACTTTAATAAAATCATTATAAATGACCAACAAGCTAGCATAAGAACTCCCAAAATCATTAATGTTATTAGCAATATGAGAGGAAAGAGTAGAGTCCATACTACCATCACCCAAATCCTTGTCACTAGAAATAACACCTTCCTCCAGGTCATATGAAGAAATTCTCTATCTTCTAGAGTACCCTCAATCTCATTTTCCTGCAAATTCATAAAGGGATAGGATAAAACATTAATAGCACATTAAGTATTATTCAGAATTAAATAATTTTTTTTTTAAGGGAAAGCCACAGAGGGGCTTACGTATTAATTCAAGTAAAAATTATACAGTCCTTAAAAGGACCTCAAGCTCACTATTACTTAAAAGAGCTACAAAACAAAGCCAAAAAAACCTATGAGCACGGGGTTCCTACTAAGCAAAAAATACATTAAAACTTAGGTACAATCTACGGTGCACAAGTATGAGCACCCAAAAAAGAGGAAGAAACAAAAAAGCAGCATCTAGCTCCAGCTTTTCTTCAAGATTGACACCACATCGAACACCTGCACTAAAAATTCTTCAAAAAAAAAAAGTGATGCCCAAAATAGAAATAGCATAAATAAAACCCAAGGCTAGCAAGTTGAAAGACCCAGCAAATATCAACAAAATAGTTTATAAGAAAGCAAGATAAGGTATTACCAAGCACCAAATAAATATCAATTAACCAGTCAATATAACCAACAGTAATCCCATAAGCCATAATGATATAGCCACAAAAATGCACCACAGTAACCCCAATGACTCCAAAAGTTGCCAGATCCCAATAAACCAAAGAAAACAGAAAGGATGCCATAGCCTCCAAGCACTAGTACGGAGACACAAATTGAACCATAAAAAATAAGTAGAAACATAATAGATAGTTAAGAAATACCAAAATTGGCACTCCAAATTATAGCCAACCCCAACAAAACACAGTGGATCCATTCCCATGAACTAGATATAGCTCTAAGGAACTAGATTACACATTTAGACGGAGAGATAGAACACCATGGAATAAATAGGAACCCCACACATAGAGGCCAAAGCCATAGCACCCAGAAAAAATAGAAATAGAAAGGCTCAAGGAAACACCCACCATCAAAACACCAAAATGATCCACGTAAAGCATTCTAGGAATCACCTAGCAGTATAAATTGCTGGCACCCAAACAAAAATAGAGTAGCAAATAGATAACACTCAATTAGGATAACCTCCAGCCATCCAAACAAAAAAATTAAGAACATCAAGCTCCAACTGTAAAAAACACATTAGAATCTATCATAAGGAATACCAATTTTATCTAATCTTAAAATCCCTTTTAAGGGGAGAGGTAAGTTAGTAGCAAAAAAATCAATAAAATAATCCAAATCACACCCCAAGTTGGCAAGCCACTTGGCATAAGCATTCCCCTTCCTATACACATGAGAGGAGTAGTCAATAAAGATTAATAATTGCTTAATATCTCTCATAAGATAAAAAAGAGTAGGATTGCACATGATATCATCAACATTTTATCAACATTATTTAAATTGTAAATACTATAAGTAGAATCACCTTCAATGCCAGAGTTAGAAATGTCAAGAGAAATGCATAATCTAATCCAACGAAGAATAGCTGAGAGCTTAGCAAAGCTCACATCACACTTCTGTAAGGGACCCGCAAAAGCCATAACAATACTCCCATGACTGTCCAAAATAATCCCACCACACCCCAAGATGGGACCATTAATAACACCATCCATATTCAGTTTATAGGAGTTATTCGAAGGTTTGATCTAATAAACAAAATTGGGTTTAGTAGAAGGACGAAAGTCCTCCAACGTGAGCTCTAAATTAGACACCACAAAAAAATAATTCTTATAGTTTTTGAAAGAGATTGGATTAATAGAAAAGAATCTCATAACCATGTCTTTCACATTCCTAATAATCCTATGATGATTCATACCAACTCCATTAAAAAGAGAATAATTTCTATCCAACCATAAATACCACAAAATGAGAAATGGAATAACATTTCTGATATGATCTTTAGACTTAACAAACTAAGAGTTAAGCATAGCAATAATAAAAAATTTTTCATGAAAGAAATTTAATTTGAAAATATCATCAAAATAAGTCCAAGTTTTAACAGCTAAAGGACCAAAAAGAAAAACATGATGCATATTCTCCACATGATAACAACTTTGGAATTTGGACGGTAAAATAAAACCTTTTTTAATTAAGTTATCATCAGTAGGAATGAACTTATGCAAAATTTTCCAAATGAAAATAGCCATAGTGGAAAGAATACTATTATGCCAAATCATAGAAAAAGTATTAATAACATCATTCTTGGTTCTAAAAGCATGTCTAGCATCCTTTAATATGAATCCCACATCTTTGGACAAATTGCATAATAAGATATCATCCAAGTTAGTGTTCAGGTGGAGATTCAAAATTTGTTGAATAATAGAGCCAGTAATAACATTAGCAAGTTTATCATAATCCCAAAAATTTTTAGTAATGAAATAGCTCATCTTAACCACCATAGTAGAAAAGGTATTAATAATGGAATCAATAGAATGAGCATCTAAAAATGATATTGTCAAAAGAAAATATTCCCACCAACAAGCCCCCAAGAAATGTGGGGCTCAACAACCCATTTAACCTTAAAAAGTCTCTACCACAATTTAGAGTCACCTTTATTAAAAAGGTAAATAATCAGGTGCTTATCCATACAAAATTTAGCAAACATAAACTTAGCCTGGGGCTCACTTTAGTATGAAAGGTATATCACAACTTAAAAGAAAAAGAATTAATCAAATCAAACATACTCTTGCACCCCAAAGCACCCTCCTCCAACATAAGAGAACATTTATCTCAAGAAGACTGGATAATTTTAGTATTGCTATTAGCCCCTTCCCAAAATAATTTATTGAAAAGCTTATCAAGTCTGTTGCAAATCGCCAGAGTAGGTTGAAGAGTTTGGAAAATATAAATAGGGAGAGAGAAAAGAACACTTCTAATGAGAATTAATCTACCCCCAAAACTAAATCCTAGGACAAAAGCTTATTCTGCATAAAAGTAATCAAATCATCGAAAAGAAGATTTTCCTTTTTACCTTTAAAAAGAGGAACCCCAAGGTACTTGATATGCAGTGACATTACACAAAACTTGTATAGTTCTTAATAGACACAATATGATCATTAGGCACTTTGTTAGAAGTAATAAAATAATACTTTTGCTTGTTCAGAGAGAGCCCACTAATAATTTCAAAATTATCCAAAAAAACAAAAAGTCTATTAATTCTATTTAAAGAAGCATTCATGAAAACAATAAAATCATCAACAAAACATAAATGAGAAATAGGAAAGTCACCCAAGGTTTGAAAGTAGAGGTTAGGGTGATTCTCAAAGAAGTTTTCAAGACCTCTAGATAAACACTCAGTAGCAATAATGAAATGGGCAGGGGAGATAGGATCACCTTGTCTTAGGCCATGAGAGGATTTAAAGAAGCCAATGCTTCTGCCATTAACAATAATATAAAAATAGGATCCTTCAATGGAATTTCTAATAAGACTAATAAAAACTAAATTAAAGCCAAATAAATGAAAAATATAGTAAAGAAAGTTCCAATTAAGCCTTGGAAATATCAAGTTTCAAGATAATGTTGCCACCTTTCACCCTAACATCGAAGTCATGACAAAATTCTTGGGCCAAAAGAATATTATCATCAATAGCCCACCCCTTAACAAAACCCATTTGATAGGGAGAGATGATTTTAGGAAGAATAGAAGTTAGCCGAATCATAAGAATTTTTGAGATCAACTTATTAAAAAAGGTGTAAAGACTAATAGGTCTAAAATTATTCCACTACTAACAGACTTGCTTTTAGGGATAAGAATAATAAAAGTAGAAGTACAAAATTTTAGGAATAGTGTGACCAACAAAAAAATTCGTAACAACAAGAGTAAAGATCATTACTAATAATATGCCAAGGTTTCTGGAAAAACTTAGTGGTAAAACCATCCGATCCAATCATAGAGTTACCATTCATGCTATGAACAATCTCTTTAATTTACTCTAAGGAAAGGGGTTTAGAGAAGAGCTAGTTTTCATCTTTAGAGATAAGATTAGGGATAATAGAGAGATTATCAATATGGCCAGGTGTAAAATCTTTATTGTGATGATTTTGAACATACTGACCCGCCAAATTGGCAATGTCCTGAACATGCTCAATAACAGAGCCATCATCATGATTGATTTTATTACTGGAGTTGTTGGCACTATTCCTCTTCACCAAAGCATGAAAATACTTTTTGTTATTATCACCTTAAACAAGGTGCTTCGCAATAGCTTTTTGTTTCTAGAAGGCTTCCTCCTGATCTTGTTATTTAAAGAGATAATCTTTAACATCCCTAAGCAGACCAAAATTCTCGTCTAAAGGAAATAATTGATAGCTAAGCTCAATAGTGTTCACTTTATCTTCAGCATTCAAGATATAGGTAAAAACATTTTTAAAAATATTATGATTCCACTAATTAAGATTTTTTTAAGTCTTTTCATTTTAAACTACATTATTTTCATACCAAAGATAGAGTTATCATGATGTAAGGGAGCCTGCCAATTTTCCTGAACCAAGTCTAGAAAAGAATCATGATGCAACCACATGTTTTGAAATCTAAATTGAGGCATAGAAATTATATACCTAGTCTTGAGGCAAATTAACATAGGAGAGTGGTCCGAAAGAGTTCTACTAAGATGCTTAACATAATAAAATTAAAAGATTTAATCCAAGTATCATTAAACAACACCCGATCCAACCGTTGCCACAAATGACCATGATTCCAAGTGAATTTATTACCAGAGAAACCAATGCATACTAAATTACAATCCATAATCATATTATTAAAATCATGCATAGAGTGATATATAGGAGTAGAACCCCCAATATGCTTAGAGGGATTAGAAATAGTGTTAAAATAACCACCAACAAACCAGGGCAAGTTACAAATACTATTAAAATTACTGAGTTACTCCCATAACACTTTTTAGTAATATGAGAAGAGGCCGTATAGATAAAAGTAGCACAATAATTCAAATTTAAAAAATCAATATTATAATGCAAGACTTTAGTAAAATATCTAATATATCTCAACAAGTTACTTTTATAACACCTAAATCGTATTAGAAGTATTCATGCTTAAAACCCAAAATTCTAGAAGTGTTAAGTAATTTAACATAATTAATGAGAGGTTCAGATAAAATAAGAATAGAATCATTATAAATACGTCATAGTTCTTAACCCTCAACTTAAAGGAGGGGCATCTAATGCCTCTAACATTCCAAATAATAGATTTAAAATAAAAAAGAATTCTAATGGATAGTATGTGAATGGGTGGTCCTAGGCGATTATAATATGATGTTCTTATTTATCTTACCTCTTATATTTTGAAACTTGGTATAACTAGTGTCATTATCATCTTTGGCAAAGCATTTAGCCACTATATCCATATCCTCTGTATCAATAAAAGCATCACTATGATAATAAGAGTTTGAGAGAAGCTTACAATCATTGTTCAGACCCACTTGCCTTACTTCCTGAGGCAATTCACCTTCCTCAAAGGTATAAAAATCCTCCATACTTTCTTTATTACTCAAGTCAATACCAGCATTACCTTCCACCAAAATGAGCTGGCCCTCCTCTTGATCATTCACAACAAAATGAGAAATTATAGTATAAGTACAATTATTATTGATCTTCATAAAATTCTTATCAGGCAAATTTTTGTTAAGAATATAAGGACTAAAACAAGATATGTAACAATATTTTGATTAGTAGTGATAGCCAACATTTGTTCATCCACATTTTCACAATATGAAGGTAAGTAAGAGATAGCATTAATATTGTCTCCCTGAACATGAATAGGGTCATCAACATTGGTGGAAGGTGGATCAATATAAGCAATGGGAAATTGTATTGGTTCCTCCATATTATCATACGATTTAGGAATATTTCCCTCAGCCACTCCTTGATTAGGAATCTCACTATCTTGAGAAACCAAAGGAACAACATTTCTTAGAGATTGTTTGAAAGACTCATTCTCTTTAAAGAGATGAGGATGTAACCTGTAGCACTCATTTTAACCATGTTAATGCAATTTACAGTGAGAATAAAAAATGGGAAGATTTTCAATATCTACTTTTTGGAAGTAACCATTCTAGATCTCATTGGGACGTTTCTTAGATATATCAAACTCAACTATTCCACGAGACACATACTAATGAGAGATAGAAGTCATAGCTTGGTCTATCTGTAGAGGTATACCAAAAATTAATGCAAGACTAAATAAAAATTTTGAATTAAAGAAATGAAGTCTGGTATTCGGGAAGGAAATCTACACAGGAGAAATAGGGGATTCCTCCTGAATATAAAAATCTGGGTTGCATTTGAGCAATCACATTTGGAAAGCTTGAATATAGTAGGATCTCCTTGAAAAAATGTTGCTAAAATCAAGATCATTCGAGAGTTGAATCACATTGTGTCTTTAATCTAGCAAACCAAAATGAAACAAACATAATAGTTTTAGATTAACAAAAAATTTTTGTATAACATCCAGATTTGGTCATCGGAGAAGAAACTTGCCAACCAAGTTTAAAGCAAAAGGTATAGCCAGTTGAGAAACCACATAATCATTGAACATCAAAGCAGTGCAACCCTTCAAGGATGTTTGAACAAATTGAAGTTTCATAGCCAAAGAAGAAGATCTAGCCAAAACATTTTTAAAAGAGTGTGATTTGCCATCAGGAAACTAAGTAGTTGAGGGGATCGATGATGATGAAGTTTTAATCTCCTAAAGATAGAAAAACCAAAAAAGAAAACTCAAAACAAAAAGCAAAATAAGAAAGGAAGACAACAAAGAAACAAATCAAAGAGAAAAGAGTAACAAAGCCACACTAGGAGATGAAAAATTGGAGCTCGTAGGAGGAAACCTTAAATTATCAGAGAGTCGCCAGAGAGCACACCTTGACCTTTTCATAAATAAGTTAGAAGAATTAAATCAAAATCAGACAGGTTTTTGTTAGTAGAATAGGGCAATTGCAAAGATATTAAGATAATATCATGATTAGAATAAATAACAACCATTTGCTCATCAACATTTTTAATAACATTATTATCTGTACTAGAAAGAAGTGGGCCATTTTTTCACTCCCTTAAAAATTGAAGGATTGATTGCTTCTGTGATATTATCAGATCATTTGTTTTGCGCTTATCAATAGGTTCTAAATCATTAGAGTCAATTGGTTGATTGTGAGCATTCACAATAGGTTACAAATCTTGTAAAGGATGCTCTGGTTGAGAAATATTCTTAATTGGCACATTAATTTAATACACAAAATTATTAATCACATTAGGTAAAAAAGCGCTGACGAATTTGTTTCCTTTAGGATCTTCAGAAGTATCATTTTTTTGCAGAGTTGAGGATACAAAATAAAAATTTTTGAAATATAATGTGTTACAAATATGGATCCAAGTCTTATGATTTTGATGATAAGAAAAATGATTGGATTTTTCACTAAGCTATTCCATTCTATTGCATATTAGTTTTGCTCTACTCATTAGCATTCCAGGATCACAACTCACCTGCAACCCCAATTAGCTCATGGTTGGGTAGAAAGTATATATATTATTAATATTTTTATACTTTTTACCTTTCTTGAATCAAATATGTATTGTGGTGGATCCTAAAGCTAAGTAATCTTGCACACACACACTTAAGGGTGTGAGTTGGTGATTTAGAAAATTTTTTATTTTTGAACTAATCATATAGTATGATTTATATCATACTGGACAAATAATTAAATAAAAAACCCTAATTAGGGCACCTACATTATTTAAGAGTAATTAAACTAATTATCCATACTTCTCATTTTTTAAGCTAGGTTGACCAATTATCTACGCTAGTTTGGTTAGTTTGGTTGGTTTGTTTGGAATTGATTTTTCATGATTCATGTTGGAGTTTTGTTTTATTATTTTTTGCTAGAAGTTCTGGCTATCTTTGTGGGTTATATTCCTGTATATTGAACTAGTTATATAACCCGTGTATATTAGTTTCCTTCCCCTATGCCTTTGTGGATTATGGTCTGTGGTCTACTTTTGCTGGGTTTACTATTTGGTTCCACGACCTCTTTACTATCAATTGGATGGTGATTGTTCAATTCATTGTGGATGATGTTGTTAAGTGTTATAAAGTTATTGGTTGGACTCTGACTATTTTGTCTTTTATTTATGCTATTAGTTTTATGGATATATGCTTGGACTATCAACCAACCATTTTATGATTCTTTTTGTGCAATTTCCATCTTGGTTATCAAATTTTTTTCTGTAGGATTTCTTTAATGCAAGTGTTCAAAGTGGTGGCACTTTGGAAGGGAAGGCAGAGCTAGTTTTTGTTTTTTGGTTTGTTCCCCTTTTTTGGGTGCTCTTTCTTATGCATTGTAGATAGTACCTAGGTTATAATGTATTTTTGCATAGTAGGTAACTAAAGCTCTTAAGATTTTTTTGGCTTTCTTTTTATAACTCTTATGAGCATTACCGAGCTTGAGGTCCCTTTAAGGATTGTGTAATACTTTTCTTAATCAATGTGTAGGCCTCTCTATAGGTTTTCTCTAAATAAGAGTAATTAAACTAATCATACTATACAATATGTGTCGTATTGGTTGATTAGTTATAATTATCAGAACAACCACCAATCATAATTTGGGTATTATTTTAAAATTCAAATTTATTCTGATACTACAATATGATATGCATCGTATTGTATGATATGTGATAATCTTGCCTAAATTTATCATATGATTAGGTATTTAATTATGTTTAAATTGTTCAATCAGATCATGCAAGATGATCGATAATGATAGTACTATATGACCAGATTCCTGCATGGGATGATAATGAAATGTTGCCCCTCATACTAGATGATTAGATATGCATTTTTATTAATAATACAGGATGATTGAGGATGATCATACTGTATAACATGATTCCTGTGTAGAATGATAATTAAAGTCACTTCTCATACTAGATGATTAGCTGTGTGTGTACTAATCATACAAGGTAATGTTCCCAATCATATGGGATGATCAATATTAACACTTGAACTGATCGTATAGTGGGTTGTAGTTCGTACTGGCTAAAAATGCTATTTTGAAATATTCGTAAGTATGATCTTGGAACATACTGGATGATCAGAAGAGCCAGAATGAAATTTAGGGATTTTTTTATTGGTTCTTTGTTTAAACTCTCATATTATCTGAATCTAGAGACTTTTGGCTAATAGTAATTATTTTTTAAGGGAGAAAAGAGGTGAATAGGAGAGTTTTAGGAGAGAGAAGCGAGGGAGAGATTTTTGTAAGCAGATTTTTAAATGATTCACATGGTTACTCTAAGTAAGGTTCTTCCTCATCTTCTTCACGATTATGCCTTAATCCTTTTGAGGCTCTTAGAAGACTATTTACAACAACAATCCAAGGTTATTTATCTTATCCAAGAGGTAGAAAAAGGATTGTAGGTTCTCTGCCTTTACAGGAGGGTGAAAATGGATTCTATGTTCTTTGCCTTCACCAAGAGGGTGAAAAAGGATTTCAAGTTCTTTGCCTTCGCTAGGTTGGTGAAAAAGAATTTGTAAGGGCTTCTTCTTCTTGCTTTAGGGGAAAAAGGAGAAAAATTACTTGTAATGCATTACATGGAAAGGAGGTTTTTAGGGAGTGGACGTAGGTCAATTTTGACCTAACCACTATAAATTTTTTTGTGTTGGATTTTTATTATTTTACACTTACATTTTCTGTGGTTTACCGTGTGCTTACAAACTTTGAATTTTTATTATCATAATTTTAATTTGCTTCTGAAATAAGAAGACTAAGGTGTTTTCTTTTTTGTTTAAAATTTTAAATAAATAATTTACCCTACCTTTTGTTAGCCTTAGGTTGGCTCCTTTAGGTTTAACAACCTACATGAACTTTTAAGTGGTATTAGAGCAGGGATTAAAAATCTAGGTTTTAGAAAACTTTTAAAAAATGATCCATAGTTACTTTTGGCAATTATAATACTCTGGAAGGGTATTCAATCACACCACCACCTTTATTTAATAATATTCCTTCTAATTTTTGGAGGATTCACATGTCTACATTTTTGCAATCTATTGATTATCACATGTGGTTATTAGTTTAGGAAGGATATTCTGCACTTCATGTTTTGTTAAAGACATTAAAACTGAAATACCTTTTTTTGAATGGAGTATAGATGATAAAGATTTAGCCCAACTAAATGAAAAATGCTTAAGCTATTTTTTTATGCATTACAATTTGAAGATTACATGCATGTTACTTTCCTACATGTATCAGGTAGAGAACATACTAATAATTAAATGGTTAATAAATTTTGCATTGTCGACCTAGTTCATATGATGCAAAAATCACTACTATTACTGAATCCAATGATCTTAATGTTTATTCTATTGATAGCTTACTTGGATCACTCATTGCTGATGAGTTAGGAGTGAGTCAAAGGCATATTAATGCAAATGAGAAAAGAAAAGAGAAAATAGTTTATTTAAAGGATGATGATTCCAAAAGTGATAATTATTTATCTGAACATGATGATGACACTACACCGATGACAAGACAATCCAAAAGTTTTTTGAAGAAAAAGCAAAGATGATGTCGGTAATAGAATATAGGTAAATCTAATAAAAATTCTAAAACCTCTTCTGATGTCATATGTTTTTAATGCAGGAAGCCAGGGTACATGAAGATTGATTACTCAAATCTTAAAGCTCGTCAAATCAAGGAAAAGGGTGAAGAAAGAGCCAAATTCAAAAAGTGTATGTAATAGAATCAAAAGGCTTTTTGGGCAAACTCCACTTCAGACTCATCTGAGACATAAGCTAAAGAGGAGGTAACCAACCTGTACTTAATGGTAGATAAACATCTTGATCATTTCAATCAAGAGGAGGTTTGTGAGCTTTCCTATGATGAGTTTGAAGTTTGTGAAAAAATTTATAATACATATAGGAAGCTAAAGAAAATGTATGCATGCTTAATTCTAATGTTTTAACTTTGTAAAAAGAACATGAATTCCTTAGAAACGACCACTCTACTTTGGAAAACAATTATATGGTCTTGCTTGATGAATTTGATGCATTAAATAAAAAGCATGTTGACTTAATTACTGAGCATGATTCCTTGAAAGCATTTCATATTGAATTAGATGATTCATTTAAAGAATTAAAAGCATATTTAGATGAATCTAATACTAGGGATCATGCACTAAAAGTTAATAATTTAATATTAGAAAGTACAAATAAAATTCTACAAGAAAAATTAACTGCTCCTAAAGATAACAAAGCATCATCAAAACATGCATCATCTAAACCTAGAAAGATGCATCATAACCCAAATAGACTTGTAAATATATTCCCAAGAGTTAGATATTTTTTCTTGTGGCATGCTAGGATATATCTCCCTCATTTGCACTATCCGTTGTAGAACACATTTGGTGTGGAGACCAAAATTGCATGAACTACATAATAGCATGCAAACATATCTTTTTTCAATCCATAAGGTGGAACCCAAACTTATTTGGGTTCCTAATTCTAACTCTTGACGATTTTGTATGGCTATTCTCATGAAAGGCCCTCTGAGAGCATGTAGTACCTAGACAACGGATGTTCAAGGCACATGACTGGAAATATAAAGAAATTCATCAGGTTGGAGGCTAAGGTAGGGGGCAAGGTAATACTCTGAGATAACACCACTGGGAAGGTGGTTGGATCAGGAATAAGTCACAACTAAAAAAATTTCATGATTGGAAATGTTTTATTAGTAGATGACTCAAAACATAATTTTCTCAGCATTAGCAAACTCTGCGATAAAGGCTTCAGTATACAATTTTTATTTTCCAGCTACATGATTAGCTTAAATGAAAATATTATTTTACAAGGAAAAAAGAATAAATAATATTTACATGCTTGATTTAAGTTGCATTAATTTTGATACTTCTCTTTGCATAAAAACTATTGCTGATGAATCTTGGTTTTGACATAGGAGAAAGTGTCATAGAAGTATGAAAAATCTTTAAAAAAATAAAAATAAAAAGCCTTAATGAGAGGCATACCCAAACTAAAATTCAATAAGGACTGCATGTGTGATACCTATTAATTAGGAAAGAAAGTCAAATCCTCCTTCTACTCAATTAAGGACATTGACACTAGCAAACCTTTAAAAGTCCTTCACATGGATCTCTTTTGACCCATTAGCATTGCAAGCGTAGGAAGGAAAGTATTTGGGTATATGATTATTGATGATTACTCAAGGTTTTCTTGCGTTATATTATTTTCTCATAAAAGTGAATCATTTGAGGAGTTTAGAACATTCTCCACTTGGATTCAAAGAAAGCTAGGCTATGAAATTATGACTATTCACAGTGATTATGGTGGAGATTTTGAAAATAAAAAATCTAAATCTTATTGTAAAGAGCATGGGATAGATCAAAAATTTTTATCTCTTAGAATCCCTCAGTAGAACATGGTAACTAAAGGAAAGAAGAGGACACTAGTAGAAGATACTAGAGCCATGTTAACTGAATACTCACTTCCTAAATACTTTTGGACAGAAGCTATAATTACAGCTTGTTATGTTTTGAATAGGATTAATGTTAGATCCAAGCTAAATAAGAGACCCTATAAAATCCTTAAGGGTACGACATCGAACCTTTATCACTTTAATATCTTTGGTTGTAAAGTGTTTATTCTAAATAATAAAAATCTATGCTATGAAAGTTTGACTCCAAATCTGAATGTGATAATTTTGGAGGGTCTAAGGTAGGAAAAAAATTTGGGTGAAGTCTACCAATGAGTAGAATCTACAAATTTGGAAGAAAGTGTAGAATCTAAAAATTTATTTCCTAAAGAATGGAGATATTATTCAAGTCATCCTAATGAACTGATCTTAGGAGACCCATCTAAAGGTGTTAGAGCTAGGAATGGATTTATGAAAGAAGTTAACCACTTAACCTTTATCTCAATAATTGAACCATTAAATATAAATCACAAACTATCTAATGAATTCTTGATCCTAGCCATTCAATAAGAACTGAATAAATTTGCTAAAAATGATGTTCGGGAGATAGTTGAAAGACCAAAGGATTAGGGTGTTATTAGAATAATATGTGTTTTAAAAAATAAAATAAATGATTCTAGTGTAGTGGTTTTAAACAAGGCAAGCTAGTGGCTAAGGGGTACAACCAGATAGAAGGGTTTGACTTTTAAGAGACATTTGCCTATGTTGCTAGATTAGAAATAATAAGGGTGCTACTAGTTTTAGTCTACTTTAAGGGATTCAAATTAAACCAAATGGATGTTAAAAGTACCTTTTGAATGAGATAATAAAAGATGATGTACATGTTGAACAACTCTTAGGTTTTAAAATTTTATAATTTCTTAATCATGTGTTCAAGTTAAAAAAGGTATTATATAGACTTAAACAAGCACATAGAGTATAATATGAAAGGCTAATAATATTCCTACTAAATAGAACCTTTGTTAAGGGAAGCGTAGGCACCACCCTCTTTCTTAAAATGGTTGGAGAAGAACTACTCATTATCCATATCTATGTTGATAATATTTAGTTTGGATCCTCTAATAAATAGCTATGTGATGAATTTTCTATGACAATGACTAAGGAGCTTGAAATGAGTATGATGGGAGAACTGAACTACTTTCTTGGATTTAAAATAGGACATTAGGATAATGGAATTTTTCTTAATAAATTAAAATACATTAAGTACATCTTTAAGAAATATGAAATTGATAAAGCTAAGGTAATTAACACTCCCATGAGTTCATCATTTCAGTTGGATAATGAATTAATTATACAATAAATTTATCATAAGAAATGGAGGGGAATAATTGGATCACTTCTTTACTTAACTACTAACAAACTTGATATTATTTTAAATATGTCTGTATGCTAGATTTCTAGATGATCTGAAAGAATCCCACTTAACTGCTGATAAGAGAATCTTTTAATATATCATAGGAACCCAAAACTTGGGAATTTTGTATCTTAGACCCAACACTTCCTTTGAAATTATAATATATTATGATTCAAATTTTATTGGATGTAGAGTTGATAGGAAAATGACTTCTAGAACCTACCAATTGATAGGACAATTTTTAGTCTCCTGGTCTAGTAAAAAATATAACTCTATAACTTTATCCACTGCAAAAGTTGAATACAAAGCCTTATGAAGTTGTGTGGCATAGGTCCTTAGTTAAAACAACAAATTCTAGATTTAGAACTACCTCATATCATATGTGGCAGCACTAGTGCTTTCTGCATTTCAAATAATTCAATCCAACACTTTAGGACCAAACACATAGACATAAGACACCATTTCATTAGGGACTATTTCACTAAAGGAGATATATATTTACATTATGTAGCCACTAAAAACTAGCTTGCATACATCTTTACAAAATCATTAGCTTTTGAAACATTCAACACTTTAAGAACCAAATTAAGTGTCATAGATATTCATGCTTGAAACTGGATGCTTTGAAAATATAAAATCTGATTATTGTATTTTCTTATTTTATCTTTTATGGTTTTTTGTTTTTCTTTATTCATGTGTTTTTTTATTTCTTTTAAAATTTAAAAAACTGATCACTACTTACTTTAGTAGTTGAACTCTTCTTTAAATTAAAATTATACTTATTTTTGCAAGTATTTGTTGACTCCTCTAAAATATTTAAGGGAAGAAATATTAAAGATAATCTCTCTTCCTCTAACTCCTTTAGGGGTGTAATTTCTTTTTGAATAAAAATATATTTCAAATTAAAAATTGGACCAAGAAATAGAAATCTATTTCATCTTCCTATAGTTCTCTATCTCATTTGAATATTTTCACAAATCAATGAATCTATTTCAAGTTTTATTAATCAAGTTATTTGTCGATATAAGATGGATCAGGTTTCTATTTGTGGTTTACTTTTTCTTATATAAGAGAGTGAGTTCTTTTTCTCTTATATTTAAAATATAATTCCACAGAATCTTTAAAGACTTAGAAAGGAAGAAAGTTTGCAAAAGTGAAAAAGAGAAATAAAAGGAGCGCAAAAGCTAAAAAAGATGCACAATGAACACCAAAATTTGAAAGATGCACAAAGTGTATCAAACATCAAAAGATGCACAAAATTTGTTGAATACTGATAAAAGATGTGCAAAATGAGCCCACAATGAGTTAGTTTCCCTTCCTTTCAAATCATTATGTCTTGGACAAATCCATATGGCAATTGATATTGTCTACTCCTAAATTTGTAAATCCTATTTTTTTTGGTTCATCACTTTGCAATGTTATTCTCTTAGATATATTTCTAAGGGAAATTTGAAAAGATCACATTTCCTCTCTAATTTATTTTTTAAATTAGTTTTTGTTTAAATAGGACTTTAACCTTTGAGGAGCCTTAGCTAGGGTTGTCAAAATTTAAATTTCTAACCTTTCTAGATCTTAGTGCTGTCAATCAATTCTTACTAAGCATTTGCTCTAGTCATAAGGTAAAATTTTCATTTAATGCATTTTATTATTTATTAAAAAAAATATGTTTGATGTGTATTTTCTCTTGATTGCTTGATTTCTATCATGTTTTGTTTGTTTTCTTATTATGATTTTTATTTATTTTCCTTCCTGAAGCTTTCTTAATCATTAATAACCATTCTGATTTTTGCTCAAATGGTATTGTTCGATCCACATCGTACTCTATAATCTTCCCAAATATTACCACATATCTGATCATAATGCATCCAATAACTCATATTTATTAATCATTGGTGATCATACTATATGACACCTTCTTCGAACCGTATGATCCACATGGCAGTAGCCATTATATAAGTTAAATTCAACCGATATGATACTAAATAATATATCATACAGTATGAAAACCTATTCATATTGTATGATCATTATAGTCAACAATTATCCATACCAATTCCTCTAGATGAATGCTTTGTCTCTAATCATCAAATATAATATTGATCATACTGTATGATGTGACCAACTTTTTGACTGAATCATATTGGATGAATTAATTATAGTGTATTATCTAGTATGATCTCATGATCCTACCATATAATATGAATGACTATATGTAAATAACCTAAATATTATGTTTATTCTTTACTCCAATCCTTCCAACTCTCATCCTCTCTTACTTGAGCTCAATTTCTTGGTAGTGGATGGCAGAAAGCATTCCGGAGAACTCACCAGGGGCTCCTCCTGATGTCATATAGATGCTAGATTTATTGAGGCCACTGATGAAGTGGCCTACCACTTCTTTAAGAATGTTGGAATTACTACCTCCAAAGTAATCAAATATGATGATATAAATTTTTTAATACTACTTTTTTCACCCATACCACTCTTACTTTTATTCTTACTCTAGCATTTCCTTTAAATTCTGAATTGCTTTTTAAATTTTTAGCAAGCTTGAGAATCAATAACAAGGGTAATGCCTTCCAATCTTATGCTAATAAAAGGCTAGAAGAGATTTCCTACCAAGACTTTCATTACTTCCTCAATATTTCCATTACTGATGAAAACATTTATGTTCTAGAGGTAAATCCTAACTTTGAATGGACCTTTACCAACACCACTCGTAGGGAGTCCAATGTTAGATACCATATCACACAAGTCAATACTATGGTTTAGGATTCCTGCATCATCCATCACATACTTAAAACTCTATCATTCCTAAAGATAGTGATCAAATTAACATTACTCCTATTCTATCTCTTGTAACTTATTCCATAATGGATGAAATTGACTTTAATACAGTTGACCTTCTTATTTGCTACCTTAAAAATCCAACAATCCTTTTAGATCCCTACCATAATAGGTTACCCAATCTAGCCTTGTGGCATATCATTGCCTAATCCTATAAACTAAATATAACATCCAATATCATGCACCACCTGATTACCTCCCAGTCTACTATACAAATACATCCTTCCAACTCCTTCACAATGCTCATCGCCATAATGTTTGATATGTTAATCATGAGCTAGAGTAGGGAGAGGTAGAACAACCTCAAGCACCTTCTCCAATTTGCCAGAAATCTTAGTTTGATAAGCTGGTATAGAGATTTAATCAGTGGGAACTTCATTTTGATGCCTATGTAGTTGAGTGTTGATAATCTGTTTTCATGGATTATGATTTTGATGATAGCAAATACTCTTGTTTCTCTATGACTGCCTTGCCTACTAACATTTTAGGTCCACAAGATCAGACGACAATTGGAACCAACTTAAGATTTGGTAGACTAGGTCTGTGTTACTTTGTACACTTTTCCCTTTTTGCGTCTATTATAAAAGGTGTGGCTCCTAATGCTAAGTAACCTTGCACACACAAACCTTGGGAGAATTTTTGACTATTTCTTAGAGTTTACTATTTTTGGCAACATCATCCGAGACGATATTTATATCGGCCTAGATGATCGATTCAAAAATAGAAGCCCTAATTAGGGCATCATGATTAAGGCAACCGTCATTAAGTCGATCGGCCTGGACGATATTGTATCGATCGGGACGATAGGCTCAAATCAGAAAGAATCAACCGCCAGATCAATTTAGGAATTAGTTATTTTTGGACATCATTCAGGACATCGGCCTGGATGATGCAGAGAAATTATGCCTAAATTGATTAGGTGATTAAGGAAAGCAATTAAGGCTGATTGCACGATCAATTTGGCCGGGCCGATCTCAGGATCTGCTGAGACGATGCCGTGGACGATTGACATAGGCCAGCTTCTATTCAGGGTGATGTTCAGGATGATTTTCCTCGGATTTGAACTAGTCATCCAGGATAATATCCTGTCGGCCTGGAAGATATGATCAGAAATTATTTAATAGTCTCAACCCGATCGGGTTGATTGAGAGAAATTTATGCTACCCCTATCGACCTAGATGATAAATTCAATTTATATAAAATAAGAGCTATTTTGAAGCTCTTCTATTTAAGATCTCTTGTTCTACCTTAGAGGAGATCTTTTGCTGCTATCTTGACCTAAGAAAGTTAAGAGGAGAGGGAGAGAGAGGGAGAGAGAGAGAGAGGATTTTATGAGGGGGAGCTTATGAGAGAGTTTCACAAGGGTTGCTCCAAGTATTATTCCACTTCTTATTCTTTCACCATAGTCTCTTATCCTTGGAGGATTGAGAGAGGTCTTCTTCAGCAATCGATCAAGGTTCTCTGCCTACTTCAGGAGGAAGCAAAAGGAGTTGGGTTCTCTGCCTCACCGGGGTTTACAGAAAGAAGTTTTTGTGAGGGATTCTCTGCCTTGCTATGGGAGCAAAAAGAGAGTCACGGTGTTTAGTGCAATACCCGGAGGCTGCCTCTAGGGAGTGGAAGTAGGTCGAGTTGACCAAGCCACTATAAATGTCTGTGTTGTTTTACTACTGCTTTCCATATTTATTCTTCTGCACTTTGATTTTCATTGTCATGATTTTGGTTTGAGTTCTGTGATTATGTTTTGATCGAAATAATTTTTAAAATACCAATTCACCCCCCTCTTGGTTCGCCTTGGGCTAGTTCATAAGGCTTAACATCCCTAACAAACTTTCAAGTGGTATCAAAGCTGGATTCATAAAAATAAAGTTTAAAAACTTTTTAAATTTTGATCCATGGCTAACTCTGGTAATCATAATACTACAGAAGGGTATTCTATTACCCGACCATCTTTGTTTGACAATATTCCTTTTAATTTTTGGAATACTCGTATGTCTATTTTTTTACAATCGATTGACTATCACATGTGGATGCTTGTTAAGGATGGTTATACACCTCCGACTGGTAAACTTAATGGAGTTAATGTTCCTCTTCCTTTTACTGAATAGACTCATTATGATAGGGATTTAGTACAACTTAATGCAAAATATTTGAACTATTTTTTCTATGCTTTAAAATCTGAAGATTATTTGCGTGTTTCAACTTGTACTACTTGCTAAGAGATTTGGGATAAATTGTGTATTACTTATGAAGGAACTAAAAAATTCAAGCAATCTTAATTAAATATTTTGTTTCTTGATTATGAACTTTTTTGTATGAAAATAGTTAAATCAATTTCTAAAATGTATACAAGGTTTACTCAAATTATAACTTCTTTGCATTCCTTAGGAAGAGAACTCACTAAATATAAAAAGGTGAATAAAATTTTGAGATGCTTGCCTTCCTCTTTTGATGTTAAAATCACTGCAATTACTCAATCTAAAGATTTAAATACTTATTTGATTGATAACATACTTGGTTCACTCATTGTTTACAAGCAAGGGGTGAATTAAAGAAATCTTGATGCAGGTAAGAAAAAGAAAGAGAGAACTGTGGCACTAAAGGAAAATAACATGGACACTAAATCTTCTAGGTTTGAAAGCGATGATGTTGCCTTAATCACAAGGAAATTTAAAAGCTTTCTAAGGAAGAAGAAAAAGAACCATCAAAAGTGGAATAAAGGTAAGGGAAATAAAAATTTTAAGAGTTCTAATGATATGATTTATTTTAAATGCAGGAAGGCAGGACATGTTAAAGCTGATTGCCCTACACTCAAGTCTCACCCAAGCAAGGAAAAGGGTGAGGAGAAACCCAAGTCTAAGAAGGACAAGAAGAGATTCCAAAAGGCATTATGGGCAGATTCTATAGCAGACTCCTCTGAGACTGAACCTGAAGAGGAGACAACAAACTTGTGCTTAATAGCAAATGATAATCTTGGTCATGGTGATTAAAAAGAGGTATGTGAACTAACTTATGAGAAAATACTTGAAGTTTCAGAACAATTTCATGCATCATACATGAAACTTAAGAAAACACATGAAAACTTGAAATTCGAATTTTTAAATTTACAAATAGAGCATGAAGTTCTTCTTAAAGATCATTCTACAATTGATAGAAATCACATCTTTACTTGATGAGTTTGATGCATTAAACAAAAAGCATGTTGAATTATCTGATGTACATGATTCCTTAAAATCATCTCATGCTGAGTTAGAAAAGGAGTTTAAAAAGTTAGAAAATCTAAAAACTTTTGAAAATAAAAACCATCATTGCATGCATTACATAAAAAAAGCATCACCACATGAATAGATTAGTGCATATTTTTCCTGGAGTTAGATATTTTTCACGTGGTATGCTAGGACACATAGCACACACTTGCACCATTCACCATAGTTC
Source organism: Dendrobium catenatum (assembly GCF_001605985.2). Lineage (NCBI taxonomy): Eukaryota > Viridiplantae > Streptophyta > Magnoliopsida > Asparagales > Orchidaceae > Dendrobium > Dendrobium catenatum. The sequence continues at coordinate 107,001 of NW_021318472.1, read as the reverse complement.
ACATTGGATCTGGAGACCCAAGTTACATGATTGACAACATGCATTGTATTCTACTTTCCAAAAGAAGGAACCCAAACATGTTTAGGTTCCTAAATCTGATATTTGATAATTTTGTAGGCAAGCTCTCACAAAAGGTCTCATGAGAGCATGTGGTACCTGGACAGCGGATGCTCTCGACATATGACTGTCGATGCCAATCAATTCATTTTGCTGGAAACTAGGATAGGTGGCAAGGTTACTCTTGGAGATAACACCACTAGGAAGGTGGTAGGCTCAGGTATAATTGGAAATTCCAAGAATCTTTTGATTGAAAATATTTTTCTTGTAGATGGACTGAAACATAACTTGCTTAGCATCAATCAACTTTGCGATAATGGCTTCATCATTAAATTTCTGGCAAATTCATGCATTATCAGCTTAAATAATAACACTATTTTATAGGAAAGGTGGATCAACAATATTTACATGCTTGATTTAAATAATATAGAATATGCTGCTTCATTTTTCATAAAAACTACTATTGATGATTCATGATTGTGGCACAGAAAATTATATCATGCTAGTATAAAAACCCTTAGGAAAGTGACCTAGAAAGACCTAATTAGAGGTGTCCCCAAACTTAAGTTTTCAAAAGACCACCTTTGTGATGCCTGCTAATTAGGAAAGCAAGTCTACTCCACTTTTCACTCCATTAAGAACATTAACACCTCTAGACCTTTAGAAATCCTTTATATGGAATTATTTGGACCCATTTTCACTGTCAGCTTAAGAGGGAAAGTCTATGGTTTTGTGATTATCGATAACTACTTGAGGTTCACTTGGATTAGATTTTTATCACACAAGAATGAGTCTTTTGATGAGTTTAGATCCTTCTTTACTTGGATTCAGAAAAAGTTAGGTTGTGGGATTTTGACCATCCATAGTGACCAATGGGAGAGAGTTTGAAAATGAGAGATTTAGAGACTTTTGTGAGGATAAGGTGATTAGCCACAACTTCTCAGCTCCTAGGACCCTTCAACAGAACGAGGAAGCTGAAAGGAAGAACCAAACCTTAGTGGAAGCCGCTAAAGCCATGCTTGTTGAGTATACACTTCCCAAATACTTTTGGGATGAAGAGGTTAACACAGCTTATTATGTGTTGAATAGGGTGAGTGTTAAAGCTAAACTTGATAAGACACCCTATAAGATTCTTAAGGGTAGGACACCCAATCTTTCCCACCTCCATGTCTTTGATTGTAAGGTTTTATCCACAATAATAAGAAGTCTCACTTAGGAAAATTTGACCCAAAATATGATGGAGTGTTCTTAGGATATTCTAGTATTAGAAAGTCTTTTTGGGTGTTTAATAAGAGGATATTGGTGGTGGAGGAGACTACTCATGTAGTGTTTGATGAATTTGATCCAAGGAAGCCTAGAGTTGAGGATGATGATGATGTTGGAGAGATTATCACTGGTGTAAAAAGTTTGGAGAAGAGAGTAGACCCCCATAACTCTGAAGGAGTAGGAGAGATTACCCAAGGAGTAGAAAATGAAAATATGGAGGAAAGGGTTGAACCTACACACACTTTGCCAAAAGATTGAGATTCTCTTTGAGTCACCCCAAAGAACTGATCTTAGGAGACCCTTCTAAAGGTGTTAGGACTAGGAATGGACTTAGAAAGAAAGTGAACCACTCTGCCTTTATCTCAATGACTGAACCTAACAAAATCAATCAAGCCCTTTCTGATGATTTTTGGATCTTAGCTATGCAAGAAGAGTTGAACCAATTTATTAGGAATGATGTTTGTGAGCTTGTAGAAAGACCAAGAAGACAAAGTGTAATTGGAACCAAATGGGTCTTTAAGAATAAGATGAATGATTATGGTGTGATGGTTAGGAATAAGGCAAGATTAGTGGCTAAGGGATACAACTAAATAGAAGGGATAGATTTTGAGAAAATCTTTTTTCCTGTAGCTAGATTGGAAGCCATTAGAGTGCTACTAGCCTTTTCATGTTATAAGGGATTTAAGCTTTTCTAAATAGACATTAAGAGTGCCTTTTTAAATGGGGTAATAAAAGAGGATGTGTTTTGTAGAACAACCCCCAGGTTTTGAGAGTTCCTAATTTTGAAATCATGTTTTAAAATTAAAAAAGACCTTATATGGATTAAAGCAGGCACCTAGAGCTTGGTATGAGAGGCTTAACATATTTTTACTATAGAGGAAGTTTGTGAAGGGGAGTGTAGATACCATCCTTTTTTTTAGGAAAGTAAGAGATGATTTACTCATTGTTCAGATCTATGTCAATGATGTACTTTTTGAATCTTCTGATAAGAGGCTATGTGATGATTTTTCTAAAATAACGAGTAAAGACTTTGAGATGAGTATGATGGGAGAGTTGTCCTACTTTTTGGGATTTAGCATAAGATAATTAGATGATAGAACTTTTCTAAATCAATCTAAATACATAAAGGAAATCTTGAAGAAGTATGAAATGGATAAAGCCAAGCCAATTAATACTCCCATGACCTCCAGTGTTCAGTTGGATAAGGACCCAAATGGAAAGTCTTTTGATAAAAAGAAGTATAGAGGGATGATTGGATCTTTAGTTTACTTGACTGCTAGTCGACCTAATATAATGTTTTGTGTTTGTCTTTGTGCAAGATTTCAAGTTGATCTTAAGGAATACCACCTGACTGCAGTTAATAGAATTCTTAGATACATTTTAGGGACCCAAAACTTAGGAATCTGGTACCCTAGGCACAACACTTCTTTTGAGATTATTGGATATTCTGATCTGATTTTATAGGATGTAAGGTGGATAGAAAAAGAACTTTTGAAACTTGTCAATTCATAGGAAAGTCTCTAGTCACTTGGTATAGTAGAAAGCAAAACTTTGTTGCACTTTGCACTGCTGAAACTGAGTACATTGCTTTAGGAAGTTGTGGCCCAAGTCCTTTGGTTGAAACAACAGTTATTAGATTTAGGATTACATGTAGACACGATCTTAATTCTTTGTGACAATAGTAATGCCATATGTATTTCTAAGAATCCCATCCAACATTCAAGGACTAAGCACATTAACATAATGCATCACTTTATTAGAGATCATGTGACCAAGGGAGATATTGAGTTACACCATGTAGCAACTAAGAATCAACTGGCTGATATTTTTACTAAACCACTGGCCTTCGACACTTTTAGTACTTTAAGGACTAGATTGGGTGTGATTGACATAAATACAAGAACTTGATTTCTAATATATTTTCTGTTGTTTATTTATTTATTTTTTTTACTTCTATTATTTTAGCTTTTTCTTGCTATTTTTACTGCTTTTGTTTTTATTGCTTTATATTTTTGTATGCTTTCAAATAAAAAAAAATCATCACTGAAATTGATATTTTATGCCTTGTTTTTTCTTTTGAAATTTTGTAAGTCAATATTTTATATTTTTTAATCTATTAAAAGGTGAAAACACAGTTGATTGTGTCTTTTTCTTTAACCACTTTTGGTGGTGTAATCTTCTTTTTAAATAAAAATCTACTTCAAATTAACAAATGGATTTTGAAATTTAAATCTTTTCAATCTTGCTACAGTAATCTATTTTATAAATATAATATTCAAAGTCCTTATTTTACTTTAAGATTTTTGTAATCCTATCATTGAAATTATTATATGATTTTTTTGTAACTCATTCTTCCTTATATTAGAGAGTGAGTTTTTCTTCTCTAATATCTAGAAGATATAATCACAACTAAAAATATTTAAGAATTTTTGAAAGGGATCTAGCTTGCATAAAAAGTCAAAAAAAAAAGTGACAAATGATGTCAAAAATAAAAGATGCGCAATGACGCCAAATTGACAAAATATATATACATAAACTGTATCAAAAATCAAAAGATGCGCAAAACACCAATCAAATTGACAAGAGTCATAAAATGAGCCCACCAAAAGTAAGCTTCTTCTCTTTTTAAATTTTTTTAAATCTTAGAAGACTTCATGTGTCACTTGATATTTTTTTAAGACTTGATTTTGAATTTCTAATTGTAACTAATTACTTTGATATATTATTCTTTAAAATATTTTTCTGGAATCAAGTTATTGAACAGATCTCCTTTTCCAAACTAATTGGCTTTTCTGATTTAAATTTTTTGTTTTCAAAAGACGATTTACTCTGAAGAAGACTAAGTTAGGGTTAACATGATCGGTTGTTCTAACTATTTTTTTTGGATTTTGGCGATGTTAACTCAATGATCCTTAAAAAATTTTTAAAATCAATTACATGGAGACTATGTCATATTCATGCCTTGATAAAAAAATCCTTATTTTTGTTTGTGTTTATTTCTTTTTGTATCATATTTTTATCATTTTCACTTAATTTTGATGCTTTTGGGCCTTCTTTGATCATCTCCATCTATCCTATGATTCTCCACTTTTCTTTCATATCATCCTGGCTAATAACCCTATCGGCCAGGACGATTCGATCAATTTACTCTGGAAACTCCCCTTTACCGACTGATTTGATTTTCTGCTTTTGATCATCCTAGACGATCCATTATCAGCCTGGACGATCTGATCGTCTTCTGCTTTAATCATTTTTATCAGCCTGGCCTATCCATTTTTTGGCCCAGACGATGTTATTCTCTCTTTTCTCAATTTATGGATAATTGGCCTAAGCAATCCATGTGTTCATCCTGGACGATACATATGGATGTATGTTTAAATTCTTAAAAATTTGCCAGGATGATCCATTTTGGACAATCGGCTCGGATGATTCACCTATTCAGCTTGGCCGATACATGTGGCACATGATTTAGACATTTTAAATTCGACAGGTATGATCCATTATTGGACATCGTCCTAGATGATCCACTGAATTGGCTCAGCCGATCTGCTTTTTGAATGGTCATCTAGCTTGACTCCTCGGGACAATCACTTGTATCTAATCGTCCCGGCCGATATCTGATCACCCCGGATGATAGAACCACCTTTTTGACCAATCAGCCTATACGCCAGTATTGAACCAGAATGGCCTGCATAATCCTGCGATCGACCTAGATGATCTGGCCGATTCTTTATAAATCGAGCCCTTCCAGCCATTTTTTCACACCAACTTCTTCTCCTTGCTTATTATTTCCTTTTTTCTTATTATTTTGTGAAAATGGCTGGAGGAAAGCACTCTCGTCACCCATGTGGAAGTTCCTCGAAGGCCACTCTAGACCCTCATTTTATGGAGGTGGATGATCAAGCTGCCTACCAGCACTACAAGGAGGTCGGAATCATAGTCTCCCGGATAGTCAATCCAAATTTTCTCTCTTATCCGGTACTAGACTTATTTTCCCATACCTCTTTGTACTTTCTTCTGACTCTTACTATCCTATTCAATTATGAATTGCTCTTTGAGTTCTTTGCAAGTCTCCACATTAATACTGCTTTTACTTCACTTGGGTCATTTATGAATCGACGCCTTATCGAGATCACATATCAGGATTGTGAGAAGATTTTGCAACTTTCCACCATACGAGATAAACTTCACACCCTGTGTTCTGATCCTGATTTTGATTGGGCTACAGCCAATTATTTTCTTCGCAACTCTAATTCTCATTTTCACATGGGCGAGATTGGCACCTTACTCAAGGATGCTAGGACCGTCCAGCATGTCCTTTGCACTTCGAGAATTCCTAAGGCTAGTGATCGTGTTCACATCACTCCCCTTCTTTCACTCACCACCTATTACATTTTAACACATCATGAATTTAATGCTACCGACCTGATCTTTCACTATATCAACCATCTTACTACCATTCAGGATCCAGGTCATAGGAGGAAGCAAAATCTAGCCCTTAGACATATCATTTCTTATGTCTTAAAATCAAAATATAACCTCCAATACCCTGCTCCACCAAACCTTCAACCTGCTTTCTACTCTAACATTTCCTTTCAAACTCTTCACATTACTCATCTCCACCTAGGGGATGGGGAAGCTCAGGCGGAGGAAGAGGAGGCTCCCGCACTTGCTCCTGCACCTGTTCCGCTCCGCTAGCACTCTCAACTAGACCAGTTGGTGGAGCGCTTTGACAAATGGGAGGCCCCATTCGACACATATGTTGCTATACAGGAGTAGCAACATGCTGAGGACATAGCTCGGTAGCAGCACCGTGCAGAGGACTTAGCCCGTTTTAATGCCTACATTGCACACCAGCAGCAGCAGCATGACCAGGACATAGGCTAGTTTGGTGCACAGTTTGCTACACTATCGAGCTACTTTCAGCATCCACCTCTACCACCACCTCCTCCTTCAGGTGACCAGGGGCCGTCATTTTAGTAGTTATTCTTTCTATGTTTTTTTTGTTGTTGTTGTTTGTTTCTATTTTTCTATTGTTTAGTTTTCTACCTTATTTATGTTCTACTTTCCTCCTCCTTTTTGTGATGTCAAAGGGGGAGTAGTTGTTTTAGTTTATTCCAGTTTTTTCTATTTTATTATGTTATGTTGATTAGTTGAACTATTAAAACTATGTTTTGTTTCCTTACTCTTTTAAAAATTGCTTTGAACTGTTTTAATTAAAATGTGTGTTTGCCATCATCAAAAATGGGGAAATTATTACGAATCTATTTTCATGGATTATGATTTTGATGATAGAAAACACTCTTGTTTCTCTATGTCTACCTTGCCTACTAACATTTTAGGTCCACAAGATCAGACAACAATTGGAACCAGCTCAAGATTGGGTAGACTAGGTCTGAGTCACTTTGTACACTTTTCCCTTTCTTGAGTCTATTGTAAAAGGTGTGGCTCCTAATTCTTAGTAACCTTGCACACACACACCGTGGGAGAATTTTTGATTATTTCTTAGAGTTTACTATTTTTGGTAATATCATCTGGGACAATATTTATATCGGCCTGGATGATCAATAAAAAAAAACCCTAATGAGGGCATCACGGTTAAGGGAGCCATCATTAAGTCGATCGGCTTGGACGATATTGTATCAGTCGGGATGATAGGCTCAAATCATAAAGAATCAGCCGCTAGATTTATTTAGGCATTAGTTATTTTTGGACATCATCCAGGACATCAGAGTGGACGATGCAACATAATTATGCCTAAATTGATCAAGTGATTAAGGAAAGCAATTAAGGCTAATTGCACGATCACATCGGCCGGGCCGATCTCAGGATTGGCTGGGATGATGTCATGGATGATTGACATCGTCCAGCTTCTATTCAGGGCAATGTTCAGGACAATTTTTCTCAGATTTGAACTAATCATCCAGGATGATATCCTATTGGCCTAGACGATATAACTAAAAATTGTCTAATCGTCCCAAACCGACTGCGCTGATTGAGTAAAATTTATGCTGATCGGCCAAGCTGATACCCCTATCAGCTTGGATGATAAAGTTAGTTTGTATAAAATAAGAGCTATTCCAAAGCTCTTCTATTTAAGATCTCTTGTTCTACCTTAGTGGTGATCTTTTGCTACTGTCTTAACTTGAGAAAGCCTATAGGAGAGGGAGAGAGAGAGGATTTTATGAACGGAAGTTTATGAGGGAGTTTCATAAGGTTGCTCCAAACATTGTTCCACTTCTTCTTCTTCCACCATAGTCTCTTATCCTTGGAGGGTTGAGAGAGGTCTTCTTCAGCAATCAATCAAGGTTCTCTGCCTGCTCCAGGAGGAAGCAAAAGGAGTTGGGTTCTCTGCCTCGTCCGGGTCGACGAGAAGGAGTTTTTATGAGGGCTTCTCCGCTTTGTTGTGGGAGAAAAAGGAGAGTCATGGTGTTTAGTACAATACCTGGAGGGTGCCTCCGGGGAGTGGACGTAGGTCGAGTTGACCGAACCACTATAAATTTTTGTGTCCTTTTACTACTACTTTATGTATTTATTTTTCCACACTTTGATTTTCATTACGGTGATTTTGGTTTGAGTTATGTGATAGTGTTTTGATCGAAATAATTTTTAAATATTAATTCACCCCCTCTTGGTTAGCCTTGGGCTAGTTCATAAGGGCTTAACATCCTTAACGAACTGTCATTGAGCAGCAGTAGCAATATGAGCACGACTTAGTTGATCAGTACATAGCTCAGTAGTAGCAGCATCTTGATCAGGATATATCAATTTTACAAACTTGTTTTCCTCTTTCCCCCAGTACTTCCAGCCACCACATCATCCACCACTCTCTGGTAATGATCCTTCTTTATTTTAGATTCTATTCTATTTTATGAAATGTGTACTTTTCTTATTTTATAATTCCTAATTTTTTCATGTTGTTTCATCCTCCTTTTGTGATGTTAAAAGGGGGAGTAGCAAATGTTGGTAACTTATAGTTTACTTTGAAATATTTAATTCAATGTTTGTTTTTTCATTTTTTGTATTCTCCTGTTATGTGTTATTTTTCTTTCTTTTTTTCCTTTTAATATATATATATATATATATATTGACACCTCCCCTATTTTTTGAAAAATTCACTTAAAAAGGGTAAGCTTAGGGAATAGTGAAACACTCTTGAATCATAAACCAACAATATTTGTCATCATCAAAAAGGGGGAAATTGTTATAAATTTGAACCCAAGTCTTGCGATTTTGATGATAACAATCATTATTGGATTTTTCACTATGCTATTTTAATCTATTACATATATATATTTCCTTGCTCACTAACATTTCTTTTTTTGAACTAATTATACAGTATAATTTATATGGTATTGGATGATCACTTAAATATAAAACCCTAATTAGGGCACCTTAATTAATTAAGATTAATTAAACTAATTGTACTGTACAATTTGTATCATACATGTCAATTAATTATAATCATCAAAACAGTTTTAGATATTCTTTTAAAAATTTAAAAATTTAAATATTCTTTTAGATATTCTTTTAAATCTTCAAGAGGAGCTCCCAAGTCATCTTTATTCTTGTAGAAAATCATTTGAAGAAGCTTGATGATATTAATATTATCAGTTTCAATGATAGTCCCCTTGTAGTTTAGCATCCAATCCTTGACAACATAGTTGAGATATTGAATAGCTAATAATTCAAGTCTTGATATATCCCAATGTACATAAGTGTGTCCAAAAGCAAAGAGGAATCTACCTTTAAAGTCTCGAAATACTCCACCAATCCCTGCTTTATAGGATTTAAGTAAAGAAGCATCCACATTTACCTTTATCCAGTTGGGTGGAGGGGGATGCCAATGATTGTCCAACAGCTTGTGAAGTTGGTTAGCAACCCATTCACCCGATTTGTAAGAAAAATTTTTGCCGAAATTGCAGCAAGGCTACGAGATTCCGAGGAAATGAATAGATAGTTGTTATCTTTTCCATCATGCACCAACTTCTTTATACCCTTCAATGAAAAGTAAATGACATTACAAAACAAATTGATCATCCAGTAGTTTTATAAGGAAATCCATTTCAAGCAATCATCCAAGGAGCAGAGCATAGGAAAGCCGAAACCCCACTTGTTAAGCTGTAGGAATATACCTTCCGGCTTTTTGCATTTAACTATCATATGTTCAATATCTTCTTACATATTACAATTCCTTGGACACCCATTATACATTTGCAATCTTCTATAACAAAGAAATTCTGACATTGGTAACATTTTGTTTAAAATTCTCCACCAAAAGCCTTCTACCAGTGGGTTTAGTTTTGCTTTTTTCAACCATGTCCAATATACATGCTGTGATTTTTTAACAGCACCTCCAAAAGCCATAGATGAAATAGATTTTCCCGAATATTTATAAATTAGTTCCATCCTATCTAATGAAATTTATGTAGAAATAGAAATTCCGCTGATCAAGTTCACTAGTTCATCTCCAAAATCCTTTTTGAGTTCTTCAGAATTCCAACTCCCTCTTGTAATGTATTTATTAATCGAGATTTCATCTTCTAGTTGAGGATTTACAAATGTAGGCCAACTGTTTAAGCTTTTATCCAATATCTAGATATCTTTAATAGCATTAATCAAATTTCCATTTGCAATATTCCATCTGACAATAAGCTTGAGGAAAGATCCTCCATCATGAATGATTTTCCAAGCTGTTGAGCCACTTTTATTTGAGAAGTTATCCCCATAAAGATGACCATATTTCAGAAAAAATACCATATGTAACATTGAATCTTCCTCTTGATTATACCTCCATGCAAGTTTAGCTCTGAGTGGACCTACTTTTTCAAAGCAAGAGTGAAGTCCTCTTCCCCCCATTCCATAGGTAAGCACATTGTATCCAAATTAACATAATGGAGGCCACTCTTCCCGTCCATTTTGTTCCAAATAAAGCTTCTACAAATTTTATCAATCTCACCAAGTAATCCTCTAGGAACTATGGAATGGGTACAATGAAAAATCGTGTAGGAAAGCAACACAGACTTAACCAAGTTAATCTTTCCTACCAAAGAAATAAATTTAGTTCCCCAAATATTAATCATTTTCAAAGCTTTTTTAATAATAAATTGAAAATCTTCTCCAACTAACCCTCTTAATGCTATTTTAGATCCAAGATGATGAAATTCCTTAACATCCTTTATGCCCATAATACGGGAAATAGATTTCTTCTTTCTTCTTCTTACCATTTTCCTAAATAGGATGCAAGATTTGTTGGAATTTATTTTCTGTCTGATCGAATTGCAAAAGTTCTCCATCATATGTTTGATCTTCTTTATCATGTTCACCTTGGCCTCTGAAAAAATTATGATGTCGTATGCATAAAGCAAGTGGGATATCTTGGGGCTATTTTGGCTTAATTTTATCCAATACTATGCGCCTCCTTGATTGAATGCATTGGATAAAAGTTGGGCACAAATAATAAACATAAATGGTGATAGGGGACAACCTTGTCGAAACCCACATTTGGCCTCAATCCATCTAGAGTGATTTCCATTGATGACCAATGAAAATTTTGGTTCTATAACACATTCCAAAATCAAACTGGATATGTTATTTGGAAATCCAAAAGACATTAAATCCTTTTCCAAAGTTGGCCACCCCATTGAGTCGTATGCTTGCTCCAAATCAAATTTTAATGCAACTAATCCTTTTTTTAGATTTTGAATACGTGAATTTATGAAATATTTCATGAGCCACCAAAATATGATCAGACATGGATCTTCCTTTCAAAAATGCCGATTGTTCTTCGAGTAACTTTTGTCATTATAGAAGTTAATTTGTTAACAATTAACTTTGCAGCTACTTTCTAAACCACATTACACAAACTAATTGGCCTGAAATTAGAAGGAGATTTTTGATTTGGTACCTTGGGAATCAACCCTACTATTGTTTCTTTCCACTTCAGATTCATGCTTCCTGAGATGAAAAATTGTTTTAAAACATTCCATAGATCTACCTTAATGATGTCCCAATACCCTTTGAAGAAAGAGTATGTGATTCCATCTTTTCCAAGAGCCATGAAGTTCCCTACTTGCTTGATAATCATTTTTGCTTCTTCAATATTGAACTCCTTGTACAAATTACAGATATCTTCCTCATTCAATTGGATAACCTGATTAGGCCAGCCTTCCAAATTGCAGTCTCTAACTTTCCATTTGTTCTAAAAAATGGAACTAAAATGTCTTCAATTTGATGTTGGTCTTCTACTTGCAACCCGCCATCATTTGTGATTAAACTAATATAGTTGGAATTTCTTCTAGCACTAGCAAATGTGTGAAAGAATTTGGTATTACAATCCACTTGAGAAGACCATTTGACTTTGGATCGTTGCCTCCACCAAGTATTGATACGAGCTAAATTAGAATTGTACAACCACCTTCCATTTAAGTATCTAGCAGTCTTCCTCCGATAGGACTCCTTCTATGCATTCTTTATCTTGAAGCTCCAAAATTTCTTTAAGGATAATATCCTTCTCCTGAACAAGGTTTTGATGTTTCTCCTTATCCCAATAAAATAATGCCTTTAGTGCCCTTTTCATTTTTTGATTCAAAACGTGTCCATAGTCACCCACCACATTTTTCTTCCAAATTTTCTTCACCAAAGCAAAAGATGTTGGATTGGATACCCAAATGATTTCAAATTTGATAACCTTTTTAAATTCTGATTTGAATTCCAAAAGGTTTAAGAGAATTGGACAATGGTCCGAAGTGATCCTAGCTAAGTGTTTTACCATTATCTGGTGAGGAGAGCATAAAGCTGAAGAGTTGAGATAACATCTATCTAATCTTTCTAGAATTATCTCAACTCCAGATTTATTATTACACCAAGTGTATTTAGATCCAACATAACCCACTTCATGTAGGTCATTGTTAGTAAGGAAAATATCCATTTGTCTTGCTCCCATAGAATAAGTGAATCTTTTTCCACCTTTTTTATCTTCCTTGTTGAGGAGACAATTAAAATATCCCCTAATCACCATAGGCATCTACCTTAAAGAATAAAGTTGTAACCTATCCCATAGATTTCTTCTTTTATATGCATCCTTGCTACCATATATGGCTCCAATTCTTCAACTTCCATTGTTAAAAACTTTAAGCTCCCCTATGATGAATTGCTGAGATGATTCCAGGGTCTTAAAAGTTGCTGAATTTAGTCTCCAAATCACCATTATGCCTCCGGATAAACCTTCAGAAGGGACTGGAAATAGTCCCAATTTGCTCCAATTAACAAGTTTTCTCTTCTTTCAAACCTAGTTACCTTAGTTTCAAGCAATCCAAAAAACAAAACACCATTATCTTTCACAAACTCCTTAATGTATAGAGAAGCTCTCCTCTTTATAGCTCATCTACAATTCCAAAATCAAATGGATGACATCGTGACAAATTGGGGAAAGACTCCCCATTTTATCTTTAATTTTCCCCTCCATCTTTCTACTTCTTGTAGCTACTTTGATAGGTCCTAAACCTTTGAGTTGTTTAAGACCTTTCTTTTTAGAACCTGTTCTTTTATTAATTTCAATTTTTGGTGGCATATGAATTTCTGCCTCACTGATACATCTTTATTGTAAACATTGAACATAAATATCTTTGTGAGGATCTTCCAAATCATCTACAACTACTTCTCCTTCCTCAATTTCTTCTTCAAGTAGTTTGAATTTATTTTCATCAAATGAAATTATAGAAGGCTTAAATGACATACCCGGATCAATTATTCCTTCCAATTGTTTAACAGAAGTTTCATGAGTATCTGCAGAATTATTGACAACATCAGCCATAGCTTCAACATTTACTTCCAGCTACTTATTTCCACCATCTTCAGCAATTGTATTTTCAAAATTTTAATAAATCTTTTGTTGTGAATTGCTCCTTCCAGCATACTCATTCTTTTGGGGTTAAAACAATTTCCTTTTTCCTTTAATAATAGCTTTTTCCTCCTAAAGTTCACAAGGATCCATTTTCCATATTATGCATTTTTTTTGATCAGCTAGCTTGTCTAATACTTCTTCTTGATTTGAATTGTCTTTTATCACCAAAGTATTAGCTTCTTCGATTGAATGGACTACCTTTAAAATAGGACAATTGCACTTCAGATGCCTAATTTTTCCATAGTTGAAGCAAAAATTAGGAATCTTCTCAAATTCAATCCTTTGGAAAAATTTTCCTGCACATCCTTTAACCTAAACGCGCAAAGGGAGCTTCCCATCTAAGTTGATACAAAAGTAAATCCTAGCAAATTCCCTTCTACTCCATTGGAACATATTCCCGTTTATCATGTATTGTTTCCCTACCATAGAAGGTATCCTGCAAATGTTGATTTTGTCCCAACATTGAAGAGGTAGGTTTGACATTCTAATCCAAACCGGTGCCGTGAGGCCTTTCAAGGATAAAGGGAAGAAAGATGGAGACCATCTATCTAACCCTATTATATTGTCCTTTACATACCATGGTCCATTAGAGAAGACCGATTCTAATGCTTCTTGTTCATCGAATGCACAAAGCACCCATCCAAAACCAAGCATAGTTAAATGAAATTTTCCAAAGCTTGCCCATTGTCTTCTTAGTTTCATACTAATCACTTGAAAAGGAGTGTTATCTCCAAAGACTTTGATAACCAAAAATTTACAAAGTTTTTTAGAGTTCTCCAATTCATTTACTGAATGTAGCTTTACCACGACATCCTCAATTGTGAAATCCTTTCCAAAATCTTGATTAGAAACATTGATATTGAATTTTTTTGTCCAAGTATTTTTTAACACATTTATGGTAGGCATCTTAGGAATAATAGGCTGAATATTAATCAAACTGCATCCAGCTAGATCACCTTCATCACATGAACGAACTCTGTTTAAATCATTTGAATTTTCCCCACCTTGTTTAATTGCGTTTACCTCTACACCAGCTAGTTTGATATTTGATTCTGGAACAACTACAGAATTGTGAGCCATGGTTTTACCAATTCCTTTTTGAGATTCCACCATATCATCTGATCCCAATACAGATTTGTTGATATTCAATTTTGACTTAGAAGATGATCTGTCCGCATCCATATACTCAAATGTTTTTCTAAAATCTTGAGGAGATAAAGAATTTTGAAACCCCGAACCTTCCTCGTAGATAATTGTCTTTCCTTTACCTATTATTTCAATAGGTTTCTTTTGCTTCAACAATCCACCTCCATTAATTATTAACGACTTCCCAGATTTGAATCTGACTTTTTCGTCTGCCACCGGAAGATCATCGCTGAATGCTGGAGGTGAGGAAGTCATATTGGCTCATGATGACAAATTGGTCAGAATAGCACATCGACTCACAGTCGGATCGCTAGCCATATTAGGAGGCCAGCGACCTTCGCCTCCATCAGAAGCGTGAAACATGAATTTGAAAATCATAGTTTCTCTCTCTAGAAAAATCACAAACTCTCTCTGATTAGTATAAATAAGAATTTGTACTAATCATATATGATAATATTCCCAATTTTATGGGATGACCAATATCAACACTAGATCTGATCGTATAGTGTGATTTGGATCGCACTCGATTATCAAAAGCACCAAATTGAAAATTAGGTCTTTTTTGGAGGCTCCATGTTTAAGCTCTCATATTGTATTAATTGAGAGACTTTTGGTTGCTATGTGTTTTTGTAAGGGTTCAAAGAGGTGCATAGGAGGGCTTTCGGAGAGAGAAGAGAGGGAATGATTTTTTTAAGGAAGATTTATTAGGGATTGACAAGGTTACTCCAAAGAAGGTTCTTCCTTATCTTCTTCAAGATTCTTCCTTGATCATTTGGAGGCTCTAGGATGACATTCTATAGTAACAGCCCCAGGTTCTCTACTTTGTCCAAGAGGGAGAAAAATGATTGTAGGTTCTTTGCCTTCATCAGGAGGGTGAAAATATTTCTTAGTTCTCTGTATCACTAGGAGGGAGAAAAAGGATGCCAGGTTCTCTGCCTTTAACAAGTTGGTAAAAATTATTTTGTAAGGGATTCTTTGCCTTGTTGTGGGGGCAAAATGAGAGACACTACTTTTAGTGCTATATCTGTAAAAGAGGGTTCTAGGGGATGGACGTAGGTTAGGTTAGATTGAACCACTACAAAGTTGTATGTGTTTTTCTATTACTTTGCGCTTTTATTTTTCTTTGGTTTAGTTTGTGGTTAAACAACTTTTAGTTTTTATTATCATAATTTAAGTTTTCTACCACAATAAGCTAAAGTATGAGATGCGCCAAGAGGGGGGTGGGGGGTGGGGGTGAATTGATATTTTAAAAATAAATCCTAAATAGGAGTTCTATTTTTTAAATTTTTTGTTTAATTCGAAAGATGACTTAACTAATCAAAAGCAGAAGCTAGTAATTTAATGATAATTACAATAATGGTGATGAAATTTTAAATCACACAATAAAATACTAATATCAAATTTTTACCAAGCAGTTATAGCAAAGTTAAATGCAAGAAAGTAAAATGTGGAAAATAAAAAAACTATACCATAAATTTTTATAGTGGTTTGGTCTATCTTGACCTATGTCAACTCCCCAGAGTCCTCCACTTTGAGATTTACACTTTTCAAAAGTAACTCTTCTTCTGCTCCCAAAGAAAGGCCAAGAAGCCTTTAGAAAAACTCACTTTCACCTTCCTCGATGTGGCAGAGTGCCGGATGTTATATCCCCCTCCTAGTGACAACAGTGAACCTTCTTATTGCTCTCCCTTTTGGAGAAGGCAAATAACCTTCGAGGACTTTGACCTAGAAGCCTCTCCCTCTAGAGAGATCCTACAAGACTCATGCAAGCCACGAGAGGAGCAAGCATGCAGCAGGCTTAGAGCAACCGTCTGATCCCATCACACTACTTCTCCCTCACGCACAACTCACATTCTTTTTCCTCTCACAAGCCCTGAATCTTTTCAAAAAGCTCCCTCTCAAGAGTTCCATCATTTATCAAGTTCCTCTTTCACCCTCTTTAATGAATAACATTATTGTTTATATAATAGGCTTCAAGAAACCCTAAAATTTCAAATTAGCCATTTCTATTTGTATAGTATGATCACATATCGTATAGTACGTTTAGTTTAAAATAGATTTCATCCTAATATAAAGGAGTATGAATAAGTAACAATTTTTCAATACATCATATAATATGATACCAATATCATCCAGTACAATATACTATATTTCTTCTATTTATACAAGACAAATGCTCAGATGACTAAAATTCATCTATGTTCATTGTCCGATATGATACCATTAGTACAATATGACTAGTTAGAGTTATTCAATCATTTTGTATGATGTATAAATCATATTGTATGATTAGTTCAAAAATTAAGGTTTCATCTGGTTTGATCTTTGCTCTAATAAAAAATTTTCTCCGTTTATCATATTATACGATCAGGGTCGTACAGTACGATTAGAATAAAATCAAGGGTTCATATGGTATGATCTTTAGCATGACCAAAAATAGCATTGGTTCATCGTACGGTACGATCCAATTCATATAATATGATAAACAATTATTAATGAAGCCTTAATTTAATTGAATAATCACGGTGTTAATTTTAGTAAGTTTTCAAATCTTCGTACAATACGAATTTCATCGTATAATATGATGAATTCAAAATTCAAATTTTAAAAACTTGTTTTCTTGCTAGAGTTTATGGTTGAAAATAAATCATATAGTACGATCATGATTGTACAGTATTATGAGTTTACAAAAGTTAGTCTTTAAGCCATAATATATCGTATAATACAATTTAAAATTAGGGGAATTTACATACATACCACTTTATTTCATGCTATTTACATATCTAACACCCAAAACATTAATATTATTTTCCTATCACTCATAGAACAAATTTAGATGCATGGAATGAAATATTAAAGTTCATAGGATGCTATAAATGGTATGAATGGATTATAGGAGTGGTATATTTGATATTAAAATTTTATATGGGTGTTAGGCATGTAATATTATTTTTTTAGGTGTTAGATATATAAATAGCATGAAATAAAGTGGTATGAATGTAAATTTCCATTGAAATTATACAGTACGATCTACATAAAAAATAACTTTTTATTTAAAAAAAAATCTGCCCCTGCGTGTGTGCATGGTAACTGAATTTGCATACATTATTTTTTATCTAGAACCAACAAATAAAGAAATAAAGAAAATAAAAAATTACAGTCTCCTTCACATCCTATTCTACCTAGTCTCAAGTCTTTCGTTATCTTGAGCAGTATGCAATCTCCCTGAAATGTTGCACTCATAGACAAGAGTAACATTCAAAATTTTTAATGAAGAATGAAATAATTCAATCAACATTATTTTTCATTATCAAAATCACATATTAGGGATCCTTATTTTATTTATTTATTTTATATATTAAGGATCCTTGATTGCAATAATAAGGGGATTAAAGATTTTGTTTTTATTTAAAAATTTAAATATCCAATTGTCCCCTCCTCTTGGTTAGCCTTGAGTTGGTTCCTTTAGGTTTAACAATGTACATGAACTTTCATGATGACCATGCATTTTATAGTGATTGCAAAATATTAGAAGATGAAAGTTCGTGAAGGTTGTTAGACCTTTAAGAACTAGCCGGAGCCTAATAAAGATGGAGGGAGGGGGGGGGGGGTGAATTGTTTATTTTAAAAAATTCCTTAGTGAAATATAAATTCTTTAAAAAAAACCCACACATGATAATTGATACAACGGATATGGAAATAAGTAAGTTTTATAAAAATGAAATAAATCAGATTTTTCAACCGCACATAATTGTAGAAAGTAAAATATGGAAAATAATCAAAATGAACACCCCAAAATTTATAGTGGATGGATCAACTTGACCTATTTCTCCTCATTGGAGACTCCCTCTCAAAGTAGTGCACTAAATAGTAGTAACTCTCCTTTTACTCCCACATCAAGGTAGAGAAGCCTATACATACACTATTTCACCACCCTTGTGCGGCCGAGAATCGTGACTCTTTTACATGTAGAGAACCTCAACTCTAATTTCACCCTACAGGTGATGGTCAGAGAACCATAACTTACTTTCACCCTCTAGGTGATGGTCAGAGAACCACGACTATATTTTCAGACTCCAGGTGGTGGTCAGAGAACCACAACTCTATTTTCACCATCCAGGTGGTGGTTAGAGAACTATATTTTACCCTCCAGGTGATGGTTATAGAACCACAAATATATTTTTACCATCCAACTGATTGTTAGAGAACCGTAATCTTTGCTGAAGAACTTCTTCTATAGAGCTACAAATAATCCAGACAGATTCTTGTAGATACTAGGTAAGATTCTTGCTAGGAGCAAGCTTGTGAATCCCCTCAATACTTCTCCCTCTATAAATCTCCCCCTCTTCTCTCACAAAGCTCTGCTTCTTCTATCCCTCAAAGTTCTCTCTCCTGAAGTCTCAACAACAAAAGATTTTTTAATAGGAGTATTAGAAAACCTTAAGCATTAAGCTTCAAGAAACCCTAATTTTCAAGAGATCCATCTTCTGTTCATATAGTATGATACAAGTATCATACCATACGATCAGTATAATTCGAACTTGTTCAGCAAGTTCATGCAAATGAACTATTCAACCTTTATAATAGTTCATATAGTACGATCAACATATCATATGATACAAACTATAGTAATTCTTTATGTTCATTTGGGATGACCCTTGAGATGGCCAACCTCATGCACTATTAATCATACAATACTGTGGACATCACGCTATGAAATTATTAAAAAAAATTATTTATTTCATTCGGTAAAATCTATGGGATGACCAATTTTATACACAGGAAATCATATAGTACTAGAAGGATTAATTAAAAAAGATTTAAATTATGGCATAGAGTAAGAACCAAACCTTACTATATGATCATCATATAATTAGTATATTTCTTA
Organism: Dendrobium catenatum; assembly: GCF_001605985.2. NCBI lineage: Eukaryota > Viridiplantae > Streptophyta > Magnoliopsida > Asparagales > Orchidaceae > Dendrobium > Dendrobium catenatum. The sequence continues at coordinate 87,739 of NW_021318472.1, read as the reverse complement.
ACCTTTAATGGCTAGGGGTTTGATAGAGCACAAAATATCATACATTACAAATTAAAATCATACATTACAAAATAAAGTCTTAAAGTACAAAGCCAAAATGTTATAGTACGACGTACTTAAAAAAAATTGTCTCAAAAAATAGTTTTCTCTCTTCCCCTCTATATGTGCAAGGTTTCTCAATAATGATATCCACCCAACTACATGATACGACTCAAGAAAGAAAAAATACATAATAAAATAAAAAGTGAGAGTAACCCTAGTCTACCCAGTCATGAGTTGATCATAATTGCAAGTGAACGGTGGACTGATTTTCTTAAAAATTAGTACATACAAAACAAAATAAAATATCACAAAAATTGGAGAAAATATTAATAGACACAATTATATTTGTTATCATCAAAATCACAGTGCTTGGGTTAGATTTGCAATAATATCCCCCTTTTTGATGATGGACAACATTATTGTTTTTGAATTTTGAAAAAATTGCTTTCCTCTGAACTCCCACTTAGATGAAAACCAATTGTAAGAAATATGATTGTAAATTTTTATAAAAAAATAATGTGCAAAAAGCAACAAAAAATAATAAATTACTACTCCACCTTTTGACTTCACAAAAAGAGGGTAAACAACAGCAAGGAAAAACATACACAAAAATAATAAATCATAAAATAAATACACTCAATATGACTAACAACTCAAGGAAAAGAAAAAAAATTACAGACATGAGTACTCTCGTGAGCATTTTTAGAATATAATAAACTTTCTCTATAAAAAAAAAGATTAGTATTAACTTTATAGCAACCAAAGGATTTATATTCTAGAGTTTGCACATCGAGCTTAATATTTTAACATGCTAAAATCCTTTGTTTAAAAAAAATCTATTTTGAGAATTATAATTAGACATGGAAACTTAAACTTTTTAGTGTGCAAGTCTTAAACATATCGAATAGAATATTACTATAAAAGTGATGAATGAAGAACTAAGATTTTCTAAACTCAAGTCTTAAACATATTATGAAACACATCAATTTTTTAGGATTTATAAATTTACCAGAAAGAAAAGCTAATTTAAATTGGACTCATATTGTGCCTTTTTTTGAAATTTGGTGCTTGAATATCCTTTGTTTTTTATACACTTTGTGCATCTTTTGCTTTTAGCGTAATTGTGCATCTTTTGATTTTTGGCTCATTTTGTGCCTTTTTTTTGCAAATTTCATCCTTTATAATTTTTTCAGAATCTTAGTTGTAAAGATTATCTTCCAAATAGAAGAGAAGAGTAACTCACTCTCTTATATAGGGAGGAATAATCTATAAAGCAAACCCGATATTTCTGATAGGAATAATATGCCTAATTTATGAAAAATAATGAATCTCATTTGTCAAATTGCAAAATATATTTGTAATATAAAAAAATGTAGTAGAATTAAATGTTTTCATTTCAATGATCTAAACTTCAATTCGATTTAGATTTTCAAGTTCACATGAGGAGTTAACATGAAATGGAAATAAGAAGGGATGTGTAAATTCATGAATTTGTATCCTTTTAGTTTTAAACATGCTAGCAATTTCTTATCTAACCTTTTAAGTAAGAATAAAAGAAAATTTATTACAAATAGAAAAGAGCATTGTAGTAAGAGTTCATTCACATAGTATTATAGAAGTCATACAGTACAATTTAATTTGTACAGTATGAGTACAAGTCATATAGTATGATCAATATAAATAATATGTTATTAGACTAAAACTTTCTCAAGCAAAGAGTACATAAAAAAAACCAAACATTACTTGAAAGAAATACAAGAATCACTTGACAAAGAAAATAAATGCAAAATATTTCTTTTATTAATAGAAAAACATTTGATAATAAAAGGACTAAAAGGAAAATGCATTACAAAAAAAAAAGCAAAGACATGAAAAAGAGAAGTACAACACAACAAAACCAAAATAACAAAAAATAACTAGAACAAAGGTGGATGCTGATCCGATGGTGGCTGTGGATGTGGTTGGAAAAATTGGCTAAAGTTTCCATACGGCTGTTGGATGGAGGTGACCTGCTACTGGATATGTCCAAATTGCTCCATGAACCAACCAATTTCATTATCATGTTGGGCTTTTTGTTGATCCAAGTGAGTCTCAAATCTGTTAAAACACTAAATGAACTCCTCGTATGGGTAGTGGTGAAGAGGCGGTGCAAGAAGAAGATCAGCTCTACGGGCATCATCTCCTTCTTCATCAAATAGAGGGTCTTCTAGCTCCTATTTCCTATAAATAGAATATGGAAGGAGGCTTCCGAGAAGAAAATTGGAGTGTGGTCATGAGGAGAAAGATATGTGATATTGTATCTTTTATCCAAGATATACCAAATCACATGTCCTAGAGTAATGTTTTGCTTTCATTTAGAGGTTAGAAGTTGAATGGAAGTGAGATTTTGGATGCAATTAATTAATATTTGTGCTTCATCCAATTGGTTGTTTAACATTATAAAGTAAGTGACAATTTAAAGTGAGGAGTGATGTTTACCTGGTCTCCAGCTTTAGATATGATTGATGTTATAAGATCATGCTGGATAACCATGGCTTTTAATTAAGAGTGTGAACCAAAGGTTTGTGGTAGTTGAGAGCATCATTTCTAAGTAGGAAATTTATATTACTCAAGTCAAAATCATATCTGGAAGCTAAGATAAGGGGTCTATTTCCTTGGGTGTTTAGTTGAAGATGGATTCCTATGTCTTCTTTGGTTAAAACCACATTCTAACAACAAACACAAGAAGTCATTATAGTAACATCCCCACTGATTCTAAGATTTGCAAGTAAATTATATAGGATGTCAAGTGGAAAGGATAGGCCAAAGTAGTGATTTTGGCTTCTTTGTATTTGTAGTATGCAGCATCATCAGAAGCTATCAGAAAGAAATCGTTAGTAGGGTTGCGATAGGAGGAAGCACCCTAGGTTTGGCGACTATACTTTCCACGGCCAGCCATTACACAAATTGTAATTGCAAGAATGAGGATTATAAGAATTATGTGAAGAATTTGAATGAATTTGGGCTACTTAAATAGAATTCCAAGAGATTATACAGTACGATCATTAGATCATAGGGGTTGATTGTGAGCAATCAATTTGGCTAGATGATAAGTCAAAAAGGTTATCTTATCATATAGTATGACCAAACATTATAAGAGATGATTAGAGACAAGAAGATCATCCCGAGGAGTCAGCAGTATGACCAAAAGGTTTATACAACAAAAATAGGTGTTCGTATAGTATAATCAACAATAAATACTATTCCAACTGAAATGAATTCATCCCAATCTAGATTGATATGTGGATCATCCAGATGAATAGGTTTTCTTATAATATAATTATAAATCATAGATTCAATCTGGTTCATCCATTCAGCCAAGGGTTCTGATCAAAGCAGTGCTTTGCAAATTATACATTATGAAGGTCATCCATACAGAATGGTAGAAGATGAAATTTTTTGCTTTGCAGTAAAAAATAGTGAGGTTCAATGAAGTGGTTTGGATGATGATCAAGACACTATCATAAAGAACGATAACAACAAAATCAAAATAATAAAAATAAGAACAAAAAAAAATCATCAACAAAAACAAATTAAGGGCTAAAAAGAAAAATTAAATAAAGTCACTAATAAACAAAAATACAACACATAACACAACATTGAGAAGCTCATGAATGACTGATTTCAAGTGATAAGAAATAAATATCGAGAACAAAAACCACATGCTCCCACTAGGTCTTTTGTGAGCGCCCTTATCCAAAGATCATGGAAAAACAATTTTGGGAGCCCAAGTGAGTTTGGGTCTCTTCTTAAATTTGGATAAATCATCAGAATGCATACCATGCTGTGGTTTATGCAACTTAGGCCTCTACACTAAATTTGTTCGACTGTAGATTATACAAGTGCGGTTAATGTGTCCTAACATGCCATAAGAAAAATATCTAATACCAGGAAAAGAGTTAACTATCCTATGATAGTTATGATTCTTATTCCTAGGTTTAAGATATAAATGACTTAATGAGTTCTTAAGAGTAGGTTAATTTTGAAAAGCCTTTACTTTTCATAACAGAATTTCATTAGGATTTTCAAGAGAAGATATTTCAATTTTTAAAGAGTGCTAAAATGCTAAAACATGCTAATAACTCTTTAAATGATTTTTTTAAATCAAGATGTAATGCTTCAAAGATTCATGTGTTTCAGATAAAATAGTATATTTCTTACTTTATTCATCATACTCATCCAAATTAAGCCATACGATCGTTATCAAAATTAGAACTATCTTTTCTGAGTATTTCGTTTTCTTTTTGTAGAGCTGAGCATTCAATTTTCAAGCTAGAGTACTTCTTTTTAAATTCCTGTAAGAATCATGTATCTTTTCTAAAAAACAAGTAATTCATTATATGAGAGTTGGCATACCTCATTTTGATTATACTGATCAAGATAGATATTTTTCATTAAGCATAGATTAGTCGCCTTCTCTTTTACTTCTATTCCCGATGAATCTAAAGTAGAGTCTGCCTAGAATACCTTCTTAATCTTTTGCTTGTCCTTTTTGAATTTAGCTTTTTCTTCAACCTTCTCCTTGCTTTGGTGATTTTTAAGATCCGAGCAACCAATTTTAACGTGCCTTGGTTTCCTACATTCATAATAGATAATATCATATTAAGCATTAGATCCTTGGCAATGAGTGATCCAAGTAAGTTATCAATAGAATAAATATTTAGATCCTTAGATTCAGTAATAGCAACAATTTTAGCAATGTAGGAGAAGCTAAACAATGTAGAATTTTATTTAATTTTTTAGAATTTGATCATTCTTTACGTAAAGCATGCAGTGATGTTATGATTTGGGTAAACCTAGTATACTTTTTAGATATGAATTCATTAGGTTTTATGCGAAAGATTTCATATTCATGGAGCAAAATTTTTAACCTAGATTATTTCACTTCAGGTGTTCCTTCATAGGTTATGCAGAGTCTATCCCAAATATTTTTACCATTAGTGCAAGTAGAAACACTTATGTAATCTTCATATTTTAAAGCATATAAAAATAATTTAGACATTTAGAATTTAGTTGGGCTAAATCTCTATCATCAGTACTCCATTCAAAAAATTGTATTTCAGTCTTAACGTCATTTACTAAACATGAAGGTGTAGAATATCCTTCCTAAACTAACATCCATAAGTGATATTCAATTGATTGTAATAAATTATGCATGCAAATTTACCAAAAAAATAAAAGGATTATTATCAAATAGAGGTGGTCGTGTGATTGAATATCTTTACGCCATATTTTGATTTTCAAATTTAGCCATTAATCATCTTTCAAAAGTTTTCTAAGACTTTGCTTTTGAATCCTTCTCTGATACCGCTTGAAAGTTCATAAAGGTTATTAGACCTTTATGATTTAACCCGAGGCTAAGCAAGAGGGGTGGGGGTTGAATTGGTTATTTTATGAAATTCTTCATTGAAATAGAAATTCTTTTAAAAAAAACTTTTTAAACCCACACACGATAATCGATATTATGGATACAAAAATAAGTAAGTTTTCATAATAATGAAATAAATTAGATTTTTTAACCACACATATAATTGTAGAAAATAAAATGTGAAAAATAATCACAATATGCACACCAAAATTTATTATAGTTTGGTTAACCTGACCTACATCCACTCTTTGGAGACTCCCTATATAAGTATTGTACTAAACAGTAATGTCTCTCCTTTTGGTCCTAAAGCAAGGTGGAGTTACATGTACAGGTGCTATTTTATCACCTAGAACGAAAGATAATTATGACTCTTTTATAGGCATAGCCCCTCAACTCTAATTTCACCCTCCATCTGATGATTAGAGATTCACAACTCTATTTTCCCCGTCTAAGTGAGGATTAGAGAACCATAACTCTATTTTCACCCTCCAAGTGATGGTTAGAGAACCACAACTCTATTTTCACCCTTCAGGTGATGGTCAGAGAATCATGACTTTATTTTCACCCTCCAAGTGATGGTAAGATAACCACGACTCTATTTTCACTCTCGAGGTGATTATCAGAAAACCACAATCATTACTAAAGAACTTTTTCTTTGGAGTCATAGAAAATCCAAATAGACACTTGTAGATACTAGGCAATATTCTTGCTTGGAGCAACCTTGTGAATACCCTCAGAATTTTTCCATCATAAAATTTTCTCTCTTCTCTTACAAAGCTCTCATTCTTCTCTCACTCAAGTATCTCTCACCTGAAGTATCAACAACCAAAGATTTTTTAATATGAATATTAGAAAACCTTAAGTAGTGGGCTTTAAGAAACCATAATTTTTAAGAGATCCATCTTCTATTCATGCAGTACGATACACATATTGTATTGTATGATCAATATAATTTAGATTCATATAGTAAGGTCTTAAAGATGAATTGTTCAACCTTTATAATATTTTATATACTATAATCAACATACCTTATGGTACAAACTACAGTTATTCCTTTTATTTGTATGGGATGATCCTTAGGATAACAAACTTTGTACAATGTTGATCATCCAGCACTGCAGATATCATATAATATGATTAGTACAAGATTCAAGGATTTCATTTGGTATGATCTCAGGGATAACCAATTTTGTACACGGGCAATCATTCAATTCAAACTATATGGTACAGTACCCTCAGTCATAATAATTGTCCATGATTTGATTGACTGATATCAAGGTATTAATTAAAAAAATTTTAGTCAGGGAATATAATACAAACCAAACCATAGTATGTGATCAGCATAAAATTATTATCTTTCTTAATCTTTAGTGGCTAAGGTTTTTACAAAGCATAATATATTATATAATACAATTTAAAATTATACAGTACAAAATAAGATCGTATAATATGAAGCCAAAATCATACAATATAATATACTTAAAAATACACTCTTAAAAAAATATTTTATGTGTGCAAGGTTACTCAGCAATGATATCTACCCAATTACATGAAATGACTCAAGAAAGTAAAAAATATTGAATAAAATGAAAACTGACTATAACCATAGTCTATTCAATCTTGAGCTGATCAGAATTGCAAGTGAACGATGGATTGATTTCCTAAAATGTTAGTACACACAAAATAAAACAATATATCATATAAATAAGACAAAGCAGTAATAGACACAATAATGTTGGTTATCATAAAAATCATAGTACTTGGATCAGATTTGCAACACAAGATTTTTAAATCCAACTTTTTTTTGTACCTAATATGCTACGGTCTAAGCCAAATATCATGAGGATTTTTTTGAAATGTCCATTTTAACCAAAATACGAGCTATAGACGGAAGAGACACAGAAGAAGTTGATTGATCTATTTGTAAGAATATACCATAAATTGAAGCTAATGCAAATAAAATGTGAGAGTTAAATAAATAAAGCCTCAAATTCAAAAAATAAATCCAAATCGGAGCCATAGGCAATTATTCCTTAACATAAAAAACTGATGTCCATAAGTAGTCACTATTGATATGCTCAAATGTAATAAGCTCTTTTAGAGAATATACAGTTATAATCTAAGTCATTAAATAGTTGAATCAAAATGTGATGTTTGTCCAAAAGATCATTAGAAAATGATCCAGAAAGTTTCATATTGATTAAAAACATACAAATAATTGTGGACCTCTGAAAGAGCACCGCACAAACGAGTCAAGTGGAAGTGACAAATAGAACTATTCATGCAATTAACCATGGCGGCTAGCGACTCTTGCCTATGTACCTCGATGGGTAATAATATATATGGCCTAATCATAATCATGGGTTTTCCCCATTCAATACATCAGCTCGAAATGGGGTTTATGAGATGGCGGAATTCAGTTTCCCACATGCGCAAGTCCCCGTGGTTAATTACATACCAGGCCGGAGCCCGAGAAAACTCTCGATTAAGGATCATATATTATCCCATCCAAAGTGGGATTGTCATATAGGGCTAAGACTAGGAAGTCCTATCCAAAGGGAAGAAAGGACTTATTTGGCTCAATTAACATGCATGGTTCACACCAGCATTCGAAGGATCTAGGATACTAAAGAGAAACTGGAGAAAGAAAAATCAAGCACTCAACACATGCATGAGAGAAAAGATGGAGGTTGGCGTCATCTTGTGACGTAGATAAGTAGGATTTATAGTCCCTGAAGAATAGGGAACTTACCTACTATTTAGGCATACTACGAGACCAAATGTAGTAGCATCAAATCCTAAATCTAAGTTGGGTTTAGTGTTCTACACACACTAAGACCCATGTCCTTACTAATGCAGTGCAAAACCTGGACTTACCCCGACCTGGATTAGGGAGCCAGCTAACCACCTAATCGATTCAAATCCATGTAGTCTAGTCATCTATGAAAGATTGATGGGAGGGTGGTATAATATTTTTAGAAATAGGACCAACATCTAGAGGGTTTCTTAATTGGTCCTGAACTTATGTTGGTAGATGCTCCTAACTAATGCAATTAATTTTTTTTTTAATTAGTTTCTAATGCAATGCATGCTAGTTGAAACTTCCAAATCGAATGTGCTTGAGATTTTAAAAAAAGGCTTATTATAAAATAATTTTTAGAAAAAACTAGGCCTCCCTAGGTCTGGCACTTTATCCTCATAGGCCAGATTATTCGGACTCTACCCGCAGGTGGGGAGTTGTCTTATTAGAAGGAGAGAGAAGTATGCATTGATATGCATGACATCCTGGACGATTTCTGCAGTTCCCTAGGTTCGTTAAATTTCTATGTTATTTAAAGCTTAAAATTTTAAATATTGGTTTTGAGTAGAGAATGTTTTAGTCCTTAAAGAGCCTAACAAAAATCCAGGCTAAAATAAAACACGGCATGCAATTTGCCAATAAATTAGAAAGAGCAAGTAACCCTAGAGGAACACAATATAGAATAAAGCACATCAAAAATAAATAAATCAATCAACTAAATGTCCATAGGCCAACTGTCCTTTAATTACAAATTAGGATCTGTAGAAAATAAAGTGGTCGGGCATCACTACTAACAACCCAGATTTCTAAGCCTATGACTGACGCAAACGACTTTGAGTGGGATATTAAGTCTTCAATTCTTCAATCTTCAGTCTTCTTTGGAATCCTTCTCTCTGGACTCCTTGGAACTCTCCTCCTTGGACTCCTTGGACTTCTTGGATTCGTCATGCTTGAATATCCAAATGAAGAGACAATCTCCCCTAAAAAGGCTATTGCATTTTCTCTTTGGATATCTGAAGCCATCCAAACTCAATCTTCCAAATGAAAGAAGTCTCTCCTCTATAAGGATGCCTTCTTTTTTTGGAATTCGAGTTGGATAAGAATATCCAAACTCAGAGTCATTTTCATAACTCTCACCAATAATACAAACATTTTTTACATTAATAGAAAGTAGAAAATCTAGAATCACCTGCATGATTATCCTAATAAAAATCTCACGTAGTTATAATATCTCAGGCAGTTATATAGAAAGTAAAATGCACATCACAGCCATGCTTGGCTATGCTCTTAATCATTAAGGGCTAATGCAGCTTCTGGAGCACCTATAGTAGTTATAATAATTATTTTTTAGCCCTTAGTTATTTAAGGGGAGCGAGTAAAGTCTGAAGCACCTGCATAAGACATCATTAGAAATCATGACATTTTCTCCCCCTTTAGCATTGCATGAGCATTTCCACCTACAAGAAGAATAATATATACATGTCATCTCTAACCTAGGGGTAGATCTAACGCATATCACATCAATTTCACAGAGTACAGTAAAGTAAGGAAACATAACAATTTCATCATAATATGCAATAAAAACTCAAAAAATCTGGCACACAGTAGAAAAAGAAATACCGACCAAGCCTAAATCAAGAGGTGATGCCCTAGCAAATAATTCTATGTGTGTGTAAGGTTTGTGTGGCTTTGGATAGGTCTTATATAGGATGATTAGTTTAAATTGCCTAAGGTTAGAATTTGTTGAAGGTCAGAAAATAAAATTTTAGTTGAAGTTTAGATATTAATGAATTAGGATCCATTTTAGTTAATTTTGTTTGTTGGTTTAGTTTTAAAAGCTTAGGATAGTGATATTTGAAGTTTAAATTGTATTATCCGATTTTTGAAAGTCCCGGGTCCTCCTAGGTGCTAGGCTTAGGGGGTCCAAAAGATCACTATGGGAAATAGGCTAAGTTTAAGGTTTCTAACATTTTAAGTAAATACTAAACCTTAAGATGAGTAATTAGACAGGTAGTTTGCTGAATTTGGAGTTTTCTATACAAAGTTATGAATTTTCCAAGTTTTGTACCTTAGACTATAGGCTAGGGTTGACCAAAACATTAACTTTTGGATTTAGGTTAGTTCTAAAATCTTAATATTTTTTATAAATATTATACCCTAATTAGAGTTGAATGCAAGTGAGTTTACCTAAATTGGAATTTTCTACAATTAGTTATGAATTTCTAAAGTTTTAGTATTTATTGGAATTATCTAATTAAGCGGTGATTTTATAGTTTTAATCCAAACCAACTTCAAACTGATTGTAATTAACCCCAAAGGTTAGAAATGACCTGAGAAAGTGTTTCCAAGTGTTTGAAGAAAATTTAAAATTTTTAATATTTTTTTAATAATTTATTAGGGGTAAAAAGGTAATTTTCAATTGAGATTAAGCTAATAGTCTGATTGGAATCAATCTAAGGAGCCCTAATTATCTCATTTTAATGACCTAATTCTAAACAATTTGTGGTGTTATTGGTATTTTTTTGAGTTGAAATGGATTTAGTATAATTTTTAGAAGGCTACTAGGCCCTATTTATCAAGTAAGTTAGGGTTGGTTAATTAAGGGGTCTAAAGAGCCCTAAAAATTATTAAAACATTTTGAGAGGTTTATGATGTCACTAAGTTTAAATTTTGAAGTTTTCATGTTAATTGAGGATCTATCCTATATCTCAAAATTTTTCTAAGTTTGCTAGACGAGTCTTTAATTGTTGTCCTTAGGGTGTCACTACATTGTAGGAGTTTAAAGTGAAGTTTTAGCTAACCCTCAAGATAATAATGTAGGGGAATACACAAAAGCAAAGTAAACACACCATGTCCTTAGATCTAGGAGAGCCTAAATTAAGTGGTGGTGCATCCTACACTTGCAAACTATGATAAAGAAAAGTAAATGCTTCTAAGGAAGTGATTAGTGAATGATTGGAACTCAATCATCCACTAATCCACTCCCCCATGACTTGCTCTTCACGTGCACAATCTATGTTTATTTTTAGCTTGAGGATCTACAAATCCTTAAAAACGAGGATTCAGCTTAAAAATAACTGCAAGTGAAGATCTATCTCAACTCCCCAAACACCAAACATCTTACTTTGAGCTTCACCCATTAATTGCGTTATTAGCCCAATAAACTGCATCATCAAATTTGGAGTTATTACTTCTGTAGTACTATGAACCGTAGCAGCTTTGGAACTTTGTCCAATGGTTACTTCAGAGTCTTGAGGGTCCATTTAAAAAATACTTTAAACTATTCAAAATATAAACATTCAATAATAAGCGTAATAACTTATAATTATCCATAAAGAAATTAGGATCAATTATCCAACATCTCTTTCTTAACTTACTTGCAAATCTTTTCCCAAAGCCCTGGTATTGATTAAATTCCTCCCATTGTTGCTTTGATACCACTCAGTAACGACCCAAAGCCTAAGGATGAATTTACCCTACCTTTTTCATTAATGCTCAATCTAACTTTCTAATTCTCCAAAGACATCTAATCATTCAAAATAATATAAAGCATATAGAATATTTCTTTCAAAAGACTTAAATACCTATAGTTAAGAATACAATGATTGCAACAAAAGACTTAAATATACTATAAATTATAAAATCATATGTACCTTATAAAATCAAATTTCCTCCTCATTAGATTAAATCTACTCAGCAGAATATTTGCCTTTACCTAAAATATTTTAAATAACATAATAAGTATAAAATTTAGTATCACAACAATTTTCCCCTATATTAGAGTTCAATTAACAATTAATAATTAAAATAAATAAATAAATAAATATATATATATATATTACTATTTTTGTATTTATTTAAAATATACATTTTATTTTTAAATGAAATTAATTTTAAAATGAAGAGGGTGAAAATACGAGCAATTCGGTATATCATACGTATTTTTTGGCTCAAAAATGAATTTATTATGATTTATTAACTAAAATCTGATTTAAAAACTAATTAAAAATAATTTAAAACAGATAAATCGGTGGATGCTACTCTTGGGCTACCATTTGGCGCTCCCGAAACACAGGGCAATCATTAGTAATGATTGCATTGCCGCGCAATCATTGCTAATGATTGACGGCGACAGAGCAATGATCCCGCGCGACTTAACCACGTTAGTGCGGCATCTCAGCCGTTGGATCCGCGCCGTATGAAATCAATGGCCAAGATCAAGCCGCACAGGGATTCGATTCGATAGATGGCTTCTGATGTTGGGCAGACGCGCAGTAAAGCTAGATCCTGACCTTTGATCGACGGATCAACAGTCCGGATCACCGATAACACGATCGTACGGTAGACCGAAAACCCTAAAGAATAATTCATCTCGTTCTCTCAAAATACTCAACCAAATGAGTTGAAATTTTAAACATGAACTCTATAATTGAAAGCATCAATGGGGGACAATTTTCACTGTCTAAAAAGCACTTTATGAAAAGCTATTTAACCTTATGTGTTTCTACTTAGGGTTTGTGATATACCTTAATCCACACGATGGATTCAGTCGATCTTGGGCTTGTTAAGCTTCTAGATTGTCCACGAATAATCCTCTAAGTGAAATTGATGCTCGAAACACCTTGGATCGGCAAGAATTCCTCTAGGGACAGTTTAGCCTTCAGTCTCGCCGGAATCTCGCCGCCGGCGAGCTTTGGACGGAAAGTTTTGGTTGGGAGAGGTAGAAGGAATCAAGGGGAGTTCAGAAATGATATCCCAAAGCCTAAGGAGGTCTTGGGAAGAAATAAGAGCAAAAATTCCTCAATCCACCCTAATTTCTTCTATTTAAGCCTCCTAAACCTATCATCAACGACTAGGATCTAACCTTGGGTTGAATGGGAGGGAAAATAAGTTGAATCCCTAAGGATTTTGAACTAGGGAGCATTTTAGTAGCTTTAAGTGCCTTAATTAGGTCTTAAATAAGTATGACATATTTAAGATTTGGGTTGACTAAGTATGGTCAACCCAGTAAAGTAGGTCAAAGAGCATTAGGGTTTGAGCCTTGGATGGGATTGGATGGACTTGAAATAAAATTAGACCCATTAAGGCCAATTGGGTCAACCTAGGTTGACCTGGTCAACTAGGTTGATCTAGGGCATGGGTCCGAGCTCAAGAGACTTGGTCTGACCCATGGGACCTAGGGGAGGTAAGAATTGAGCCCTAGGAGCTCTGAATTGGATTTGTAATCAAGTAGAAGGGAATCAGGGTCCAATTGGGTCAACCAGGTTGACCCAGGACCTAGGCCTGGGCTCAACAGACTTGGCTTGACTCCCTGGACCCATTGGGATGGGTCTTGGGTTCTAGCCTGGTCAAATTTGACCAGGTCAACTCTTTGACCTGGTCTGGGCAAAAAGCAGGTCAACAAACGGACCCCCAACAAGAGTGGCGAACAACTAGTGAACCGCTCATGTTGGCATTGACCAACCATGCCGAAGGAAGTAGAGTGAAGAACATGAGTGAAAGGGTACCAAAAAGGTGGAAGAAAAGTAGGGAGTTGTTCTCCTAGCCTTACCCTATAGTTAGGGCAGAGCCTAAGAGAGAGTGAAGAGCATATGTGCTCAAGTAAAGTGTCGCCAAAATGGTGGATATGTAGTTGGGCCTTTTCCTGGCCTTACCCTTCAATAAGGGAAGAGCTAAGGAAAGAAACAAGGTAGAGATCACCACAAGGGTGAAAAAGTGCTAGCGTGATTCTCCCCTAGCCTTACCCTATAGTAAGGGTAGAGCCAATGAAAGAAATAAGGTAGAGATCACCACAAGGGTGAAAAAGAGGTAAAGTGATTCTCCCATAGCCTTACCTTGTAGTGAGGGCAGAGCTAAATGGAGAAATCAAAGTAAAGGTCACCACGAGGGTGAAAAAGTACTCCTTGCCTTGCCCTATAGTGAGGGCAGAGCCGAGAGAGAACCGAGGGTAAAGTAGTAAAAGTAGACCGACTATCTACCTGACCATATTGAAACAGCAGAATAGAAGGTGAAGGGGGTCCCATCTCCTCCTGCTCATCTTAGAATAGTGGATTGGGGTGACTCAGTATTTGTCTGACCAAATCCAAACAATAAATAAGAGATTCATGAAATCTGGTGCCTGTATGATCACAACAGGACACTCAGGGAATAAGGTGGTGAGGAATACCTGCCGGGGGCTTTATCAGGCTTCCTCAACCAAGTAAGTAAAGCCAACTATCTGTCTGTCTATATAAGAATAGCTAGATAGAAGGCAAAAAAGATCCCGTCTCCTCCTGATCCTTTCGGAACAGTGGATTGGGGTGACTCAACACTTCTGCCTGACCTCAGTAAAAGTGACTAAGCCACAAAATGGAAGCCTACAGAGTCTTTAACATGATATCTGAAGAAAGGGGGTGATGAGAAATGCCTCCCACGGACTCTGTAGGGCTTTCTCAACCAGGTAAGTAAAACCTACTACCAGTATGACCGCATCTGGACAGCGGGGTAGAAGGTGTAAAGGATCCCGCTCCTCCTGATCCTTTTGGAACAATGGATTGGGGTGACTCACTACTTCTTTCTGACCTCACCAAGAAGCTCATAAGCCATGAAAATGGAAGCCTGCTTAGTCTTTTATAGGACATCCAGAGTAAAGGGGTATTAAGGAATGCCTCCCAGGGATTCTATTAGGCTCTCTTAATAAGGTAAGTAAAACCTACTACCAGTCTGACCGTATGTGGATAGTGGGGTAGCAGGTGAAAAGGATCTGCTCCTCTTGATCTTTTTGGAAAAGTGGATTGGGGTGACTCACTACTTCTGCCTGACCTAAGCAAGAAGCTCATGAGCCATGAAATAGAAGCCTATTTAGACTTTAATAAGATATCCAGGGTAGAGGGGTATTGAGGAATGTCTTCGAGGGACTCTGTCGAGCTTGCTCAACTGGGTAAGTAAAACCTACTACCAGTTTGACCGTATCTGGATAGTGGGGTAGCAGGTGATATGGATCATGCTCATCTTGATCCTTTCGAAATAGTGGATTGGGGTGACTCAGTACTTCTGCCTGACCTCAGCAAGAAGCTCATGAGCCACGAAATGGAAGCCTGCTTAGTCTTTAACATGACATCCAGAGTAAAGAGATGTGGTAAGGAATGCCTTCTAGGTGCTCTGGCTAGGCTTCTCTTAACCAGGTAAGCTTCAACATCTGCTCGACCAGCTCGACCTTGCAAATGAGGAAGGGGTCCATACGCATTCAGTCCTTTCAACTGAGTGCATAAGGAGTCAATATCTGATGCCTGCCTGATTATAACAGGACAATCAGAAGGAAAGAAGAGTGGTGAGGAGTATCTTTTAGGGGCTTTGTTAGGCTCTCTCAACCAAATAAGTAAGACTAACTACCTGTCTGTTAGTATCAAAATAGCAGGATAGGAGGTAAAAGCTACCTCAATATCAGCCTAACACGGCTCTGTTTAGGGATGTGAGGGAGAAAGAAAAGGTATATGGAAGAATTTTAAGGGTAGAGTCACCTAAGGAATCCTAAGCTAGCTCTTTGGTAACCATATGGTAGAGGAAAAATCGTCGTGGGCATGAGTATCCAAATGCCATATGGATCACTTAGGGAACCCTAACCCTACACAAAAGGGGAGGAGGACATTAGAATTATGTCTCCTCATAAAGTTGGAAGAGATACACCTTCAGTAGAGTGTGCAAAGGGGCAGTCTCACTCCAAGGAAGTTAAAAGAACTAAAATAATGAGGGGGCATCTCTGCTACGAAAAATAGGACTAATCCTAGTAGAAACAATCATCAAAGGAGCTATAATGGTAAACCTATACTAACTGATGGGGACCCTGTAGAAAGTAGAAGTACCATCAACATATCCAAAGGACCTCTCCGACAACTAGGAGTGGTCTCAATGGGAAACTAGTGGGAGAAGAAACTGAAGAGCTAACTTTATGCTATAAAATTAAGGCTCAAGAAAAAGTGATGGTGACACCTAAGGCACGATGCCCCATATCATCAAGTAAGAGGAAAAGAACCAAAGTAGCGAGGGGCACTCTCGCCACTAAGGACAACAACTTTGAACGAGAAAAAGCTCACAGGGTTAACACCCACATAAACTAGTGAGACCTTGTGGAAAGTGGATGTGACCTCAACACATTCATAGGACTAATCTAGCAATTGAGCGTAGTATATGAATGGTGGGATAGGCCATGAAAAATGAGCAAGAGAACTGATCTTCTGCTAGAAGATCAAAGTTCTCAAGGCAGTGATGTTAATATATAAGGCAATATATACTACATCACCTCTGAGGGAATAACTTGAGGTAACAAGAGAGCACATCTGCCACCTAGTATATTAATTATGAGTGCAATCAATGATCATCAAAAGGTTACAGTGGTAACACCTACCCTAACCGGGTAGGATCCTGTGAGAAGTAAAAGTGACACTATCACATTCATAAGACCACTCTGACAGCTCAGAGCAGTGCATGAATGGAAGAGTAGTATACTAGAAGAGGGCAGAAGGGGAATGATCTTT
>NW_021318472.1:49694-70445 GCF_001605985.2 Dendrobium catenatum | reverse complement strand
CTATAGAACTGGTCCAAGGCTAACAAAGAGAGAGGTGAATTGGATAACTTTAAAACCAAAGAGAAAACTCAAATCAAAATCACCACAGAAATCAAAGTGCAGAAGAAAATAATGCGGAAGCAATAATAAGAAAAGAACACACCGGATTTATAGTGGTTCGGTCAAACCTTGACCTACGTCCACTCCTTGGAGGCACCCTTCAAGTATTGCACTAAACAAGTGTCTCTTCTTTAGCCCCCACAGCTAGGCAGAGAAGCCCTCACAAAATCACTTCAACCTTTGTCGGGTCCTTTGACATCAAAGAGATCTTCTTCTTTGGTGAACTTACCTCGAGATAAGACTTGAATCCGATGGTACTAAGGTGCGAGTTTGCCAGAGCAACTGTGTGGAATCCCCTCCACACTCCCTTGAGTTCCTCCCCCTCACAGGATCTTCTCCCTCTCAAACTCCACCCTTTCCTCTCTCCCTTTCAAGCTCTCTCTTCAAGTTTCCCCCATAAGAATGAAGCTACAATGGCTGCCAAAGACTCTTACAAAAGTTGCCATGCCAAAGCTTAAATATAAGCTCTCAAAATGAGCTTATTAATGCAAGTTGCCGACATTATCATCCAGGATGATAGGCATATCGTCCTGGCCGATTAGTTCAAATTCAGCTCAACGGCTTGGGATGATTTGGGACGATCAGAAGAAAATTGGTTATATCGTCCTGGCCGATCTCACGATCGTCTTGGACGATTAGTTTAAAAACAATTTTAATCGTCCTGATCATCTCCCTGATTTGGTGCTGGCCGAAGTCAATCGTCCAGGCCATCGTCCTGGCCGATCATGAGATCGTCCAGGACGATGTGATCGTATCAATCAACCATTAATGAATTCCAAATAATACCAGATCAATTTAAGTATGATTGAGTTAGATCGTCCTGGACGATATAAATATCGTCCTGGTCGATTTGCTAAAATAAAGAATACCTAAACTGATTATGGCGGCTGATTCTTTCTGAATTGAGAATATCGTCCTGGCCGATACAAGTATTGTCTAGGCCGATACAAGTATCATCCAGGCCGATATGTGTATGATGGCTGCCTTAATGAGGATGCTCTAATTAAGGTTTCTGATTTTGGACATATTATCCAGGACGATATAAATATCGTCCCGGCCGATATTACCAAAAATAGAAATCTTTTAGGGAATAACAGGAAATCTTCCAAGTTACAAATCAATAGGTCCCACATCAAATACAACAGACTCAAGAAAAGAAAAAGATCACAAACTGACTCGGACCTAGTCTACCCAATCTTAAGCTAGTTCTAAATTGTAGTCCGATCGTGTGAACCTGAAATGTTAGCACATAAGGCAATCGTAGAGAAATAATGAATGTTTGCTATCATCAAAATCATAAACCATAGATCCGCAACATGGGGGACTAAGTCTTACAAAGGGGAGAACCGACTAAAATCTTATGTATTAGCACCAATGTGATTGGTGAGCACAGACAGAAGTATAAAATATCCCTACGACGTATTAGCGTATCACCTTCAAGGATACCCTTATACCCTTCAAAGAATCGTCATGTGGTAGAAGACAAATCGTCGTGGCCACACACTGTTGAAAAGTAAGAGGGATCCTTTTAGAAGCTATATATATATATACAGGAATATCTATAGGAGGTAGGGAGGCTCCCCTGTAACGTACTAGACTCAGGCATAATGCTTTTTCAAGTACTGCCCGTTGATGAAAGGTATGGGGAGAACGCCATTTGCATCAACAAGTAGGTATGCACAACCTTCATAAACTTGCTCTACAATGAAGGGGCCTTCCCAAATAGGCTCAAACTTACAATCTCACTGACGATGCGAAATGATATGCCTACACAAAATTAAAACTAGATTGCCTACCCAGAAAGTGCGGGGTCTAACAAGGCTATTATGGTGCCGGGCCATTCTGGCCTAACATAGCTAAAGGATCTAATAAGCTTATAAACGAAGCTCCTCTAAACCATCAAGCTCTTCCAAGATTAATCGAGCATTATCTTCATTAGATAAATTATAACTAACTGCCATGCGTAGTGAGGGGATCTCAACCTTAAGTGGGAGGACTACTTCAACCTAAAAGCTAAATCATACGGGGTGGACTGAGTAGGAGTACGGTAGGTAGTCCTATATGCCCATAATACTTCAGGTAACTTATCATATCATTCTCTTTTATTTTCAATAAGGATTTTCCTTATCAGTTGCATAAGAGTTTTATTAAATGCCTCTGTCAAACTATTGGATTTGGGGTAGTAAATCGAGGAGTATCACCAATTAATGTTATGGCTATGGGCAAATATAGAAATTTTGATGCTTCTAAAGGACGGGCCGTTATTAGAGATTATATGGCGTGGAACACCAAAGTGATAAACAATATTATCACAAAAGAAATATATCACATCTTCTGATTTAACTTCCTTAAGAAGTGGGATAGCTTCTACCCATTTAGAGAAGTAATTAGTGGCAGCTAAAATAAACTTATGACCCTTGGAAGAAGGAGGGTCTATAGGACCCACTACATCTGTGCCCCAGCCCTTAAATGGCCAAGATAAAATAGTAGGGTGCAACAGATTAGGGGGTTTGTAAATCACCATACCATGAATCTGGCAGTGGTGGCACCTCTTAGCGTGCTCCATACAATCATAAATCATTGTCGGCCAGTAGTAGCCAAGGCGTTTAATTCTGCCTTTCATTTTAGGTCCAAACTAATGGGCACCGCAAAGCCCTTCATGTATCTCGCTCATGACACTACTAGGCTCTTTTTTATTAAGGCATCGCATTTATATAGGCGAATGATAATGCTCTATTTTCGATTTGAGTGGCGAGAGATCTATCATCTAGAAGCCTACCATGCTTCAAGTATTCTATGAAGTATTTTCTCCAATCTAACTCCTCATCAATAGCAAACACTATGAGGATCTGATTGTGAGAAGAAAAGTCTATGGGGCACAGGGCTTGACCATACTGGATAGAAATGGACACGGGGTTTCCAATAGGGCCAGCTAATTCTTTTACTAACTTGGCCAAGGCTGCTTTTTCATTTTCAAATCTAGGGATCTTGACCAAAGTTACTTCTGGTATAAAGAACAAGAGCTCCATTACTTTATTATAATATTGCAAGAGCTCGAGCTTAAGCACTTTGTATACTCCAGCTACTTGATTGATTATCAGTTGCAAGTCTCCAAAGATCTTTACCCGCATAATATTCATCTGAATGGACAACTTTAACTCCAAAATCAAAGCTTCATACTAAGTTTCATTATTAGTATGAGGTTTTGATAAACTATAGGAGTACCGTAGAGTGTGACCTTCAGGGGACACAAAAATCAGGCCTAATCCTACCTTAATTGTGGGAGTTTCATAGGGCTTTAAGGCTTTAACGGATGACGCACCGTCAAAGTAAACCTCCCAAGTAGGGGACTCATCTTCATCCACACTCATGATTAATTCCTCATGTAGCTCATCATTGAGTGGGGAATTAGCAGGGATCGGATGATCGGCCAGATAGTTAGCTAGAGCCTATCCTTTGATAGCCCGCTGAGGAAAAAAAGTGATATCAAATTGCAGTAAGATCATAGACCACCATGCTAGACGACCTGAGAGGGTCGGACGGGTCAGAGATCAAGTTATTTTTATGTGAAAGCATATAATGCCGAAGCTTCTATACCGTGAAGATCAAGTCTAAACATTGCTTTTCCATCGCTGGGTACTTAAGCTTTGTAGGTATCAATCTCCTGCTGAGGTAGTACAAGGCATTCTCCTTGCCTTCCTCATTCTTTTGAGCCAACAATGAACCTAAGGACTCATCCAAGGCCTTAGTGTAGAGAATCAATGGCTTACCTGGGATCGGTGCAGCTAAAATAGAGGTTCATCAAGTAGCGCTTTATACTCTCAAAGGCCTCCTGTCAATGCTCATTCTAGTGGAATCGGGCATCCTTCTTCACTAGGGTAGAGAAGGAATGACACCTACCAAAAAGATTGGAGATAAATCTCTGCAAAAAAGTAAGTTTACCCTGAATGGATCGTAACTGGGTAAGACTTTTAGGGTGTTTCAAATCTACTATGGCTTTGATCATAGAAGGGTCTATTCCAATGCCACGGTAATGAACTATGAACCCCAAGAACTTTTTTTGCACTAACTCCAAATGCGCATTTTAAAGGATTCATCTTTAGATCAAATTTGCACAGGTGTTCAAAAATGATTCGTAGATCTCGGAGGTGATCTCCATGGACCTTGCTTTTTACTACCAAGTCATCCAGATAGCATTAAACTTGCTCGTGTATCATCTCATCAAAGATAACAGTCATAGCACATTGATAGGTGGCCCCGACATTCTTGAGGTCGAAGGGCATCACATTGTAACAGAATACACCTATAGGTATTCGAAATGCAGTGAACTTCTCATCCACATGATCCATCTTTATCTGATTATAACTAGATGAACCATCCATAAATAAGAAAATGCTATGGGATGACGCTATATCCACCATAAGCTTGGGGATAGGAAGAGGAAAATCATTTTTAGGACATGGCTTATTCAAGTCATAGAAGTCGATATAGACACGAATCTGTCCACTCTTCTTCTAGACTGCAATAATATTGGCAAGCAAAGTAGGGTACATCTCTTTACAAATGAAACTAGCTTCTATAAGCTTATTGGTCTCAGCGATCACTTATTACTCTATCTCTAATCTCATTCTACGAGGTACTTATTTAATAGGGACTGCCTCAAGCTTAATGGCTAGCTTATGAACTGCTACCTCTAGATTTAGACCAGGCATCTCGGTGTAGTTCCAGGCAAAGTAGTCTCTAAACTCTGACAATAACTTAATGTATTCTTGAGCCTCTAAATCAGACAGTAGGGCACTATAAAAAATAGGCCTAGGATCTGACTGATCAGTGCCAAAGTTTAACTCACATAGTTCATCCATGATAGAAGTAACACCATCTTCAAACTCCTGTGGAGCATCAATGACTCTATCCTCACCATCATCCGGGTCTTCTTCATAGGCAAGAGAAATAACTGAATAAGAATGGGAGACAACACGAATGTTGGCATTATTGGAATGATTTCATCCCATATAACATACACCTCCTAGACCTTGAGGGAAATCAGACTGCCAAACTCGGACTTGCTGTAGGGTCTGTTAATCATGTCTAGTGGAAGGAACGAGACCCCGCTCAATAAATCTCTCTACAATAGGGGAAAAGTAATGAGGGGCACTTTTGACCTCTATCTCCATAGTGATCTCCTATAGATCCTGGCTCACAGGACCCAGTGGTGCACGTATACTACGGGGTACAGAGGGACACTCAGGTCGCGCTGACCAAAATGTCTTACACAAGTGAGGTATAGGGTTTTCATTAGTCCATATTGGATCATCATTACTAGTGGAGGGAGAATCAGAAGCTTTTTGACTAGAATCCTCAACTCCTATTCCGCGTATATGATTGAGAGAAGGTTGTCTGCTAGTAGTCTGATGTAGGAGGTCCTCCCGCTCATCTGAGCTACTATCGACAACTAATCCACCTTCAGGTATCAAATGACTATGAAAGGTAGGATATGAGTCATAACTAGAGGGATATGAAGGTGGTAAAGGGAGTGAATGATGATGGATATCAATCACTTCATCATCTGAAGAGTTGGACTCTATAGTCAAAGAAGACGTGTAAAGGTAAGGTGGAGGAGGTGTTCGAGTATCGTAGTTCCTCGCCTCGCAGGTCAATCCTCTACCTCTATCTCATACTTCCCTACCTCAACTAGGGGGAACATCGTGCCTCATTGCAAACTGAAAAGGATCTCTATCAGAATGTGCAGTGGAAACACCTTGCTCAATGCTAACTTGTGATGAACCCTGTACTGACAATTATATAGGACCCTATGCAGATGACTGCGTGGGACCCTATACAACACTAGAGGATGTTACAGGAGATTAAGCAGGTGGAGGTTTATGAGTCTTTTGAGATATGTAGTACTCGGCATCATCGTAAATAAAGACCTCATGCACGGAAAATGGCTGGGTATCTCCAGGAATGGTATACTCAACATCATTCCTCATAAACTTTATATATTGGTGCAAGGTGGAGGGCACCATTCCATACTCATGGATCTAAGGCCTTCCTAAGAGAGTCATTTATAAAGTATCAGCCTCAAGTACATGAAACTTTACCTCAGTTAGGAAATTTCAAAACTTTTGAGGTAGGGTAATGGACCCTAGAGCATGCTGGCCTTGGTCATTAAAGCCTTTCAATATAATCTTTTCTGAAGTGAGCTTCAAATGACCAAGGAAGAGGCTTTTTAAAGTTTCATGAGTAAGAATATTTACCGAAGCCTCTGAATTGATGAGGATCCTGTGTAGAGAAATAAGGAATGTTTTCTATCATCAAAATAATAAACCATAGATCCGCAACATGGGGGACTAAGCCTTACAAAGGGGAGAACCGACTAAAATCTTATGTACTAGCACCAATGTGATTGGTGCGCACAGATAGAAGTATAAAATATCCCTACGATGTATTAGCGTATCACCTTCAAGGATACCCTTATACCCTTCAAAGCGAACGTCGTATGGTAGAAGACAAATCGTCGTGGCCACACAGACTGTTGAAAAGTAAGAGGGATCCTTTTAAAAGCTATATATATAGAGAGGAATATCTACAAGCGGTAGGGAGGCTCCCCTGTAACGTACCAGACTCAGACATAGTACTTTTTCAAGTACTGCCTGTTGATGAAATGCATGGGGAGAACGCCATTTGCATCAACAAGTAGGTATGCACCACCTTCATAAACTTGCTCTACAACGAAGGGGCCTTCCCAAATAGGCTCAAACTTACAATCTCACTAATGATGCGAAATGATAGGCCTACACAAAACTAAAACTAGATTGCCTACCTAGAAAGTGCTAGGTCTAACAAGGCTATTGTGGTGCCGGGCCATTCGGGCCTAGTATAGCTTAAGGATCTAATAAGCTTATAAACGAAGCTCCTCTAAACCATCAAGCACTTCCAAGATTAGTCGAGCATTATCTTCATTAGATAAATTATAACTAACTGCCATGCGCAGTGAGGGGATCTCGACCTTAAGTGGGAGGACTACTTCAACCCTAAAAGCTAAATCATACGGGGTGGACTGAGTAGGAGTATGATAGGTAGTCCTATAGGCCCATAATACTTTAGGTAACTTATCATGCCATTCTCTTTTATTTTCAATAAGGATTTTCCTTATCAGTTGCATAAGAGTTTTATTAAATGCCTCTATCAAACCATTGGCTTTGGGGTAGTAAATTGATGTTATGGCTATGGGCAAATATAGAAATTTTGATGCTTCTAAAGGATGGGCCGTTATTAGAGATTATACGGTGTGGAACACCAAAGCGATAAACAATATTATCACGAAAGAAATATATCACATCTTCTGATTTAACTTCCTTAAGAAGTGGGACAGCTTCTGCCCATTTAGAGAAGTAATCAGTGGAAGCTAAAATAAACCTATGACCCTTGAAAGAAGGAGGGTCTATAGGACCCACTACATCTGTGCCCCAGCCCTTAAATGGCCAAGATAAAATAGTATGGTGCAACAGATTAGGGGGTTGGTAAATCACCATGCCATGAATCTAGCAGTGGTGGCACCTCTTAGCGTGCTCCATACAATCATAGATCATAGTCGGCCAGTAGTAGCCAAGGCGTTTAATTTTGCCTTTCATTTTAGGTCCAAATTGATGGGCACCGCAAAGCCCTTAATGTATCTCGCTCATGACCCTACTAGCCTCTTCTTTATTAAGGCATTGTATTTATATAGGTGAATGATAAAGCTCTCTTTTTGATTTGAGTGGCGAGAGATCTATCATCTAGAAGTCTACCATGCTTCAAGTATTCTATGAAGGGTTTTCTCCAATCTAACTCCTCATCAATAGCAAACACTATGAGGATCTGATTGGGAGAAGAAAAGTCTATGGGGCCCAGGGCTTGACCATACTGGATAGAAATGGACACGGGGTTTCTAATAGGGTCAGCTAATTCTTTTACTAACTTGGCCAAGGAAACTGCTTTTCCATTTTCAGATCTAGGGATCTTGACCAAAGTTACTTCTGGTATAAAGCACAAGAGATCCATTACTTTATTATAATATTGCAAGAGCTCGAGTTTAAGCACTTTATAGACTCCAACTACTTGATTGATTATCAGTTGGAAGTCTCCAAAGATCTTTACATGCATAATATTCATTTGAATGGACAACTTTAACTCCAAAATCAAAGCTTCATACTAAGCTTCATTATTAGTATGAGGTTTTGATAAACTATAGGAGTACCGTAGAGTGTGACCTTCAGGGGACATAAAAATCAGGCCTAATCCTACCTTAATTGTGGGAGTTTCATATGGCTTTAGGGCTTTAACAGATGACGCACCGTCAAAGTAAACCTCCCAAGTAGGGGACTCATCTTCATCCATACTCATGATTAATTCATCATATAGCTCATCATTGAGTGGGGAATCAGCAGGGATCGGATGATCGGCCAGATAGTTAGCTAGAGCTTTCCTTTGTAGCCCGCTGAGGAACAAAAGTGATATCAATTTGCAGTAAGATCATAGACCACCATGCTAGACGACCTGAGAGGGTCGGACGGGTCAGAGATCAAGTTATTTTTTATGTGAAAGCATATAATGCCGAAGCTTCTATACCGCGAAGATCAAGGCTAAACATTGCTTTTCCATCGCTGTGTACTTAAGCTTTGTAGGTATCAATCGCCTGCTGAGGTAATACAAGGCATTCTCCTTGCCTTCCTCATTCTTTTGAGCCAACAATGAACCTAAGGTCTCATCCAAGGCCTTAGTGTAGAGAATCAACGACTTACCTGGGATCGGTGCAGCTAAAATAGAGGTTCATCAAGTAGCGCTTTATACTCTCAAAGGCCTCCTGTCAACGCTCATTCCAGTGGAATCGGGCATCCTTCTTCACTAGGGTAGAGAAGGGATGACGCCTACCAAAAAGATTGGAGATAATTCTCTGCAAAAAAGTAAGTTTACCCTGAATGGATCATAATTGGGTAAGACTTTTAGGGTGTTTCAAATCTACTATGGCTTTGATCATAGAAGGGTCTATTCCAATGCCACGGTAGTGAACTATGAACCCCAAGAACTTTTTTTGCACTAACTCCAAATGCGCATTTTAAAGGATTCATCTTTAGATCAAATTTGCACAGGCGTTCAAAAATGATTCATAGATCTCGGAGGTGATCGCCACGGACCTTGATTTTTACTACCAAGTCATCCAGATAGCATTAAACTTGCTCGTGTATCATCTCATCAAAGATAACAGTCATATCACATTGATAGGTGGCCCCGACATTCTTGAGGCCGAAGGGCATCAAATTGTAACAGAATACACCTATAGGTATTCGAAATGCAATGAACTTCTCATTCACATGATCCATCTTTATCTGATTATAACCAGATGAACCATCCATAAATAAGAAAATGCTATGGGATGACGCTATATCCACCATAAGCTCGGAGATAGGAAGAGGAAAATCATTTTTAGGACATGGTTTATTCAAGTCATGGAAGTTGATATAGACACGAATCTGTCCACTCTTCTTCTAGACTGTAATAATATTGGCAAGTCAAGTAGGGTACATCTCTTTACGAATGAAACTAACTTCTATAAGCTTATTGGTCTCAGCGATCACTTATTACTCTATCTCTAACCTCATTCTACGAGGTGCTTATTTAATAGGGAATGCCTCAGGCTTAATGGCTAGCTTATGGACTGCTACCTCTTGATTTAGACTAGGCATCAGTGTAGTTCCAGGCAAAGTAGTCTCTAAACTCTGACAATAACTTGATGTATTCTTGAGCCTCTGAATCAGACAGTAGGGCACTATAAAAAATAGGCCTAGGATCTGACTGATCAGTGCCAAAGTTTAACCCACATAGTTCATCCATGATAGAAGTGACACCATCTTCAAACTCCTGTGGAGCATCAAGGACTCTATCCTCACCATCATCCGGGTCTTCTTCATAGACAAGAGAAATAACTGAATAAGAATGGGAGACAACACGAATGTTGGCATTATTAGAATGATTTCATCCCATATAATATACACCTCCTAGACCTTGAGGGAAATCAGACTGCCAAACTCGGACTTGCTGTAGGGCCTGTTAATCATGTCTAGTGGAACGAACGAGACCCCGCTCAACAAAGCTCTCTACAATAGGGGAAAAGTAATGAGGGGCACTTTTGACCTCTATCTCCATAGTGATCTCCTCTAGATCCTAGCTCACAGGACCCAGTGGTGCACCTATACTATGGGGTACAGAGGGACACTCAGATCGCGCTGACCAAAATGTCTTACACAAGTGAGGTATAGGGTTTTCACTAGTACATATTGGATCATCATCACTAGTGGAGGAAGAACCAGAAGATCTTTGACTAGAATCCTCAACTCCTATTCCGCATATATGATTGAGAGAAGGTTGTCTGCTAGTAGTCTGACGTAGGAGGTCCTCCCCCTCATCTGAGCTCCTATCGACAACTAATCTACCTTCAGGTATCAAATGAATATGAAAGGTAGGTCTTGAGTCGTAACTAGAGGGATATGAAGGTGGTGAAGGGAGTGAATGATGAAGGATATCAATCACTTCATCATCTGAAGAGTCGGACTCTATAGTCAAAGAAGAAGTGTAAAGGTAAGGTGGAGGAGGTGTCCGAGTATCATAGTTCCTCGCCTCACAGGTCAATCCTCTACCTCTACCTCATACTTCCCTACCTCAACTAGGGGGTACATCATGCCTCATTGAAAACTGGAAAGGATCTCTAACAGAATGTGCAGTGGAAACACCTGGCTCAATGCTAACTTGTGATGAACCCTGTACTGACAATTATATAGGACCCTGTGCAGATGACTACGTGGGACCCTATATAACACTAGAGGATGTTACAGGAGACTAAGAAGGTGGAGGTTTATGAGTCTTTTGAGATATGTAGTACTCGGCATCATCGTAAATAGAGACCTCATACACGGAAAAGGGCTGGGTATCTCCAAGAATGGTATACTCAACATTATTCCTCATAAACTTTATATATTGGTGCAAGGTGGAGGGCACCATTCCATACTCATGGATCTAAGGCCTTCCTAAGAGAGTCATTTATAAAGTATCAGCCTCAAGTACATGAAACTTTACCTCAGTTAGGAAATTTCAAAACTTTTGAGGTAGGGTAATGGACCCTAGAGCATGCTGGCCTTGGTCATTAAAGCCTTTCAATATAATCTTTTCTGAAGTGAGCTTCAAATGACCAAGGAAGAGGCTTTTTAAAGTTTCATGAGTAAGAATATTTACCGAAGCCTCTGAATTGATGAGGATCCTGTTCAACTCATACCTATTGACTTCAGTATTAACATATAAGGGATGATTGTGCTTAGTAGTCCATAGGAGTAGATCACATCTAAAAAAGATAATGCATGGAATCTCTTTCAAATGACATGCATCTCCTATAAATTTAAAAGCAAAGAAGGCTTGATAGGACTCTAGTTCAAGCAGAGTTTTCACCAGTGTCTCTCTCAAGTCAGGGGACATCATCAGAGCATCGTAGACACTCAGGAGGGAAGAAATTTTCCTTAAGTGAGCCAACACATTATAGTCAACATCCGATTGAGGGCCTTTCCCTTTCTCCTTAGACTACTCTTAGGAGGAAGAGATAGGATCATCCTGCAGGGTGACTATGTTTTTATCCTTTTTCTTTTGCATTTTTAGCCATCCGAGGTGGAAGGACCTTCCCTAAACGTTAATGAACTTTTGGTATTGAGTTATCCTTAGTAAAAGATTCCTTTGGTTTAGTGGTGGTGGCTCTAAGAAAAGTGCCTAGAGTGGGTTCTTAGATTCATCTTCTAAATCCATGTAACAACCACTCTCTGGTATGGTAAATACTGGCTCGTCTTCATACTCAAACTCAGACTCATTATTACACTCAGAATCATTCACATTATAAGAGATTTTTAAAGCAAGAGAAGAGCGAGTACTAGATGTAACTGAAGTAAAAATAGTAGGTAAAAAACACCAGAAGTAGCCAAAATCACTCTCTTATATTATTTCATCATCAATAGAAGGGAGAACAAAGTCCTTCAGCTTAAGTGCTGGAAGGAACCCTGTCTTCCCCTCTAAAGTTCCAACATATTTTTCTCTTTTATACATTTTCTTAATACATAAAATAGAAGAAGAAGAAATGTGCTCATCTGGCACTATAACAGAAAGAGAAGAAGGAAGAGGTGCTGGCGTAGTAACAGAAGTGGCAATTGTCGACTTGGCTTGGGAAGGCCTCTCAACTACCTTTGAACTCTGAACTGCTCGATCAATCATCATCTTAGTCTTCTTGGAGAGTGTTAATTGTCACTCTCCCTCAAAACTTTGGGGTTATCTACTGCAACTGCCCTGACTATAATTTTGACTGTCATTGTAGCTAGGACTGTGGCTAGTACTAGAGATCATATGAATTGTTTGAGTAGCCTTGCCCTTGGGCTACACCAAATCACTATCCTGGAGGTGTATCTGTATGGTGGCCATCAACCTCTCTACTTTTCCTTGAACACATAGCAGTCTTCCAAAACATGCCCAATGTGTCTATGGTAAAGACAATAGAGTGGATGGTCTGTCTGTCCCACCTCCTCCACTCTATTATTGTTTGGGAATGTCAGAATGTTCTTCTTAGTAAGGAATTTAAATATTTTTCTTACACTTTCCCTTTTGAAGGGATATTCCTTACTAAGCTTCTTATGTTGGTACTGCTGACCCTCTGGAGTCCTATGAGAGGGTCTAGGCTGTGCTGCTGACTGACCAGAGGAGTGTGACTGCTACTACTGTACTGCTGAACTACTTAAGGGATTCTTTCCGTTATATGCTGGTCCATAGGTATTGTGTACCTCCCCTCTCTTAGGTGGAGGTGCCTCTAAAGACTCCTACCACTGAGGTCTATATGAAGGCTGACTCTCAACCTTAGGAGGGATTGCACCGGGTATGCTGTCCTGCCAACCCACAACCTTCATCAACAACTTTTAGAAGGTTCTAATGCTGAATCCCTTAATGTAGGGTGCTATAGGACTATCTATGTTCTTTAATAAGATCTCAACTGCGTGTTACTCCTTTAAATGTGGTTCATATTGCAAACTGAGGTTCCTCCATCTGACTATGTAATCTTAGAGAGTCTCTCTAGGGCACTATCTAGTGACCACTAACTCTCCTATAGTGACTCGGTGCTATACACTAACAAACTTCTATATAAGAAATTGCTCTAGCTCTGCAAAGGTCCAGACCGAGCCATTAGGGAGGTCGGCGTACCAAGAAAATGCCACCCCAACCAAGTTGTTGATAAACAACCTCAACATCAAAGTGTCGTTCCCCCTTATGTTGCAACATATGGCTCGATACTGAGCCACATGCTGCCTTGGGTTCTCTAACCCATCAAAGACTCTAAATCTCAGGGGAACAAAACCAGGAGGGTATGGCTCCCTCTCGTACTCCACTAGGTAGGGCCTACCTCTGCTAACAACCTCTCCAGCCTTCCTAGAGGTAATGACATGCTTGACCTTCTTGGCTATAAGATTCTGAATCTAGCTGGCTGACAATTGTACTGACTGACTCTGGACTAGAGGAGTATGAGTAGGAACTAGGGGTGGTGTTGGGATTTCTCTCTGGACCCTGTCCACTCCTACAGGGTCTAGTATAATTAGTGGATTAACTGGCTTGTCCCTAGAAGTACTAGTAGTGGCTACACCCATCATCTGGGGCATCACCCCCAAGGCCATCAACTGGGCAGTCATCTCTGCCATGGCTCTGGCCATCTCTGCCATCTGTGCATGGAGGTATAGAACTGTAACGTATGTATCCACTGAACTGAGAGATCCAACCACCTCGGTTTCTCCTTACTCGTCATCCTCAGGCTCCCTCTACTCATCTGAGTGACCTCGCCGGGTAACCACACAAACTCTGTGTATTGGTATATCCTCGTCCAACTCATCCCGAGTGTGTCATCCTCGGAGAAGGCCCGATGGAGTGCCTCTATGTACGGACTCATCGGGGAAGTGATCCTACGGGGATCAGGAACTGACTGAGTCTTTATCCGAACTACTAAACCATCAGGAGGGACTACATCATCCACATCTGCTATCGTATCACACACTATCAGAGCTGCCTCTATCTCAAGGAAATCTGCTACCACTGGTTGTCCAAC
Organism: Dendrobium catenatum; assembly: GCF_001605985.2. NCBI lineage: Eukaryota > Viridiplantae > Streptophyta > Magnoliopsida > Asparagales > Orchidaceae > Dendrobium > Dendrobium catenatum. Next base: position 56,194 of record NW_021318472.1, on the reverse strand, counting down.
TATGTCTATTGGCTGAACTATCTCAATTGGCTGAATTGTGTCGACAGGGTTGCCCGCCTGCTGACGTCTCAAAACCCACCTACTACAATGGGACTCCGTACTGGTACCAGCACTGAACTGATTTGGGGACAAGCAGGCTCCCACTGCTGTCTCCATCCTCGGTGATGTGGGCATCGTTTGACAGTGGGAGTACCTACCGACGGTCTAATAACTGGAGCTATCTCCGCGGGCTACTGAGGAGTCTGTCCACTTTGCTAACTGTACGTCTGCCTCGCAGTTTATCTCCTCAACTGAAAAGTAGCCTAAGAGATCTGTCGGAGTAACCTCTCCCGACTAACAGGCCCCCTACCATACTCTAGGCGGATGATGTTTTGAATCTTATAAGAGAGGGCTCGAACACCAGCGTCACTATGGACCCTAGCCCGAGGTAAAGTAGTAGTGACAGGAGGAGATGATGCAATGCGAGCAACGTCCTCTTCATCCCCACTATGTGTCACTCGAGAGAAGCATCCTCCATGGATCGCCTCTATCTCAGGAGCTACAACTACATTCGGGGTGGGTGCAACTATAACTCATCGTGGTCTCCGCTGCCTAGGAGCCACTATCCTCTGAACTAGCTCCTAGTGAGTTATAGCCTCAACCATCTGCTTCCTATCTGCCTCAGATGCAGCTAGATGGAGTTTCCTATTCCTATTCCTCCTAGCCCTTCTCCTAAGGCCTAAGGTAGATGAAAGTTTATTAGGGATGTTTGGCCCAATGAACTAGTCCCGAGGCTAACCAAAAGGGGGGGGGGGGGAATTGGTATTTTAAAAAATTCTTTAAAATCAAGAGAACAAATATCACAAACCAAAATCACCACAAAAAAAATAAGTGTAGAAAAATTAAACTGTAGAAGCAGTAAAAAGAACACAAGGGTTTATAGTGGTTCGGTCAACTTGACCAATGTCCACTCCCCAGAGGTGCCCTACGAGTATTGCACTACCAACGTGACTCTCCTTTTGCCCCCACAACTAGGCGGAGAAGCCCTTATAAAAACACCTCCTTTTTGCCACACCAGCAAGGCAGAGAACCCAAATCCTTTTTCTTCCTCCTGAAGCAGGAAGATAACCACGATCACTTGCTAAAACTTACCTCTCCCTACCCTTCCAAGGACAAGAGACTCTAGGGAAGAAGAAGTTGAACAATGCTTGGAGCAACCCTTGTGAACCCCCTTACAAGATCCTCTCTCTCTCTACCTCTCTCTCTCTCTCTCATTTAGGTTTTCTCAGGTCAAGATAGCAGTTAAGGATGTTCAAAAATATTGAACAAGAGCTCTTAAATAGAAGAGCTTCAAAGGAGCTCATTAATTACAAATTGTCGACTTTATCGTCTAGGACGATATGGATATCATCCTGGCCAACCAGTACAAATCTCACAAGATCGGCCAGAGTATTGCCATGAATGCAAGCTGGATGATTGAAAATTTGCTTGGTCGTCCCGGACGATCTCAAAATCGTCCCGACTGATCAGTTTAAATCAGAGGAAAATCTTCCAGAGCATCGCCCCGAATTTGAGCTGTTCGATCTAAATCGGCCAGGAGCAACCAAGGGTTTTTGAATGGATCCTCTAGGCTGATCTTGTAATAGTCCAGGACGATGCGATCGTATCAATCATCCTTAATTACTCCCATGATTGCCGGATCATTTTAGGCATAATTATATAATATCGTCCAAGCCGATCAAATAATCGTCCTGGACGATTTCCACAAATATAAAATACCTAAATTGATCATGGCGGAAATTTCTTTCTGTATTGACCATATCTTCCTGGCCGATACAGGTATCATACAGGCCGATTTGTTAATTACAGCTGCCTTAACTAAAATTCTGATTAGATCTTCTATTTTGAACTCGATCGTCCAAGACGATATAAATATCGTCCGGGCCGATGTGAGTAAAAACACAAGTTCTAAAACTCTCAAGTGTGTGTGTGTAGGGTTACTTAACATCAGTCACTTCAAATAATTACAATTGACTCAAGAAAGAAAAAAAATTACATACTGACTCAACCCTAATCTACCCAGTCTTGAGCCGATTCCGATTTCCGTTCGATCTCTGAATCCTAAAAATGTCAGTAGTAAAGACAGTCAAAAAGAAGCAAGAGTGTTTTTTAATCATCAAAATATAATTCATGGAATCTGCAACAATCTCCCCCTTTTTAATGATGACAAATACTTTTACAATTGATCCAAAAATAGTAGTGCAAAACATGGAATTGAAAGTGCAAGCATACAAAAGAACCCTTCTCCCCATTTTGACATATAAAAAAGGAGGAGGAAACTAAGAAACAAATCAAAAGATTTTTTTTTTAACCAATGCATGAACATGATGTAGTACTCCATGTGATTAATTTGTAAAAAAATTGTGAGCTAATGAATCAACATAAAAAAAATCCATAAAATGGTATAATATTCGATCATGATTACCCTTAGCTCGGACTTTCTTTTAGGGTAGAATTGTCTTTGGAAATCAATGACCTAACTCAAATAATTCAATTGGATAGAAAAAAAAAAAGATCCATTCATTACTTGTTTCCAGAAAAAATCTCTTATAGAATAAGGAACCAAAGTGAATTTGTCACAATCGCAAAGCAATAGAAATCAAGCCTTTCATATATGAAATCTTCTAAGTTTTTAAAAGATTTGAAAGGAGAGGAGAGCTTGCTTTTAGTGGTCTCATTATATGCCTCTTGTCAATTGAATGGCGCTTTGCGCATCTTTTGATTTTTGATATAGTTTGTGTATTTTGTTTTTCAATTTTGACGTCATTGCGCATCTTTTGTTGCATCATTGGCCAATTTTTTTTAAATTTTTGCAAGCTTCATTCTCTTTTAAAAACTCTTAAAAATATTCTTAGTTGTGAGTATATCTTCTAGATATTAGAGAATAGGAGCTCTCTCTCTAACATAGGAAAGAACAATTCACAAAATGGAATCAATAACCAATGACAAGAGTAACGAGGAATCTTAATGTGCCAAAAAGACTTTGATCATTATAAATACAAAATAGATTTGCTTTGGCAAGGTTAGAAAAGATCTTAATTTCACACACAATTGATAATTTGAATTAGATTTTTGATTAGAAAAGAAAACTGTGCCACTATAACAGATTAGAGAAAGAGACACAATTAATGTTATATTTGTACCATCTAATAGATTAAGAGATATAAAACATTGACTACAAATTTTCAAAACCAAGGACAAGGCATACGATATCATTTCAGTGATGATTTTGAAAATCAAATTAAAAGAACATGAAAGTAAAATAAATCAAACAAAAAATTAAAAGTAAAGCAAAAAGAATAAAAGAAAAACAAAGAGTAAAAAGGAAAAGCAAATCAAAAATAAAAAAGAACAAAAGCAAAAGGAAGAAAGTAAAAGATCAAGTTCATGCATTTATGTCAATCACACCCAATCTGGTCCTTAAAGAGCTGAAAGTGTCGAAGGTCAGTGGTTTAGTAAAGATGTCAGCCAGTTGATTTTCAGTTGTCACATGGTGTAAATCAATGTCTCCCTTAGTCACATGATCTCTAATAAAGTGATGCCTAATGTCAATGTGCTTAGTCCTTGAATGTTGGATAGGATTATTAGAAATGCATATGGCACTAGTGTTGTCACAAAAGATTGAGATGGTGCCTATAGGTAATCCTAAATTCAATACCTGTTGTATCAACAAAAGGACTTGGGCCACACAACTCCCCAAAGTAATATATTCAGCTTCAGCATTGGAAAGTGCAACAAAGTTTTACTTTCTACTAGACCATGAAACCAAAGATTGTCCTATGAATTGACAAGTTCATGAAGTGCTTTTTCTATCCACCTTGCATCCTGCAAAATCAGAGTCAGAAAATCCAATAACCTCAAAGGAAGTGATGTGCCTCGGATACCAAATCCCTAAGCTTTGGGTCCCCAAAAAATATCTAAAAATTCTCTTAATAGCAGTCAGGTGGGATTCCTTGGTCAACTTGAAACCTAGCACAAAGGAAAATACTAAACATAATATCAGGTCAGCTAGCAGTCAGGTAAAGTAAGGATCCAATCATGCCTCTGTACTTCTTCTGATCAATAGACTTACCACTTGGGTCCTTATCCAACGGAACACTAGAAGTCATGGGAGAATTAATTGGCTTAGCTTTATCCATCTCATACTTCATCAAAATATCCTTAATGTATTTTGTTTGATTTAGAAATGTTTCATCATCCAATTGCTTTATACTAAACCCCAAAAAGTAGGACAACTCTCCCATCAAACTCATCTCAAACTCTCTACTCATTATTTTAGAGAACTCATCACAAAGTTTTTTTATTAGAAGATCCAAAAAGTATAATATCCACATAAATCAAAATAATGAGTAAATCATCTCCAACTTTCCTAAGAAAAAGGGTGGTGTCTATGATCCCCTTAAAAAACTCCCTTTATAGTAAAAATGTGCTAAGCCTCTCATACCAAGCTCTTGGTGCCTGCTTTAACCCATACAAAGCCTTTTTTAATTTAAAAACATGATTTGGATATTGGGTGCTCTCAAAACCCGGGGTTGTTCTACAAACACATCCTCTTTTATTTCTCCATTTAAAAAGGCACTTTTAACATCCATTTGAAAAAACTTAAATCCTTTATAACAGGCAAAGGCTAATAGCACTCTAATGACTTCTAATCTAGCTACAGGGGCAAAAGTCTCCTCAAAGTCTATCCCTTCTATTTGGTTCTACTCCTTAGCCGCTAATCTTACTTTATTCCTAACCACTACTCCAGAATCATTCACCTTGTTCTTAAAGACCCACTTTGTTCCAACTAACCTTAGGTCTTTCTACAAGCTCCCAAACATCATTCCTAACAAATTGATTCAACTCCTTTTGCATGGATAAAATTCAAAACTCATCAGTAAGAGCTTGATTTATATTGGTGGGTTCAGTCATTGAGATAAAGGCAGAGTGATTCACCTCCTTCCTAAGTCCATGTCTAGTCCTAACTCTATCAGAAAGGTCTCCTAAGATCAAATCCTTGGGGTGACTTGTACAGTATCTCCAATCTCTAGGCAAGATGTGAGACGATCCAACCCTTTCCTCCATATCTATATTTTTTACTCCTTGGGTGACATCTCCTTCTCCTTCAATATTTTGGTGACCTACTCCCTTCTCCAAATTTTCTACTCCAGTGGTAATCTCTCCAACATCATCATCATCCTCAACTCCAAACTTTTTAGGATCAAACTTATCAAATACTATATGTGTAGTCTCTTCCACCATCAAAGTCCTCTTGTTAAACACACTACAAGACTTCCCAACACTAGAATATCCTAAAAACACTCCTTCATCAGATTTAGGATCAAATTTTCTCAAGTGAGACTTCCCATTATTGTGAATGAAAACCTTACAACTAAAGACATGAAGGTGGGAAAGATTGGGTGTCCTACCCTTAAGGATCTCATAGGGTGTCTTATCTAGTTTGGCTCTAACATTCACCCTATTCAACACATAACAAGCTGTGTTAACCGCTTCAGCCCAAAAGTATTTTGGAAGTGAATACTCAGCAAGTATGGCTCTAGCGGCTTCCACCAAGGTTTAATTCTTCCTTTCAGCTACCCCGTTCTGTTGAGGGGTCCTAGGAGCTGAGAAGTTGTGGCTAATCCCCTTGTCCTCATAAAAATCTCCAAATATTTCATTCTCAAACTCTCCCTCATAATCACTATAGATGGTCAAGATCTCACAACCTAACTTTTTCTGAATCCAAGTGGAAAAAGTTCTAAACTCCTCAAAAGACTCATGTTTATGTGAAAGAAATCTAGTCCAATTGAATCTCGAGTAGTCATCTACAATCACCATACCATAGACTTTCCCTCCTAAGTTGGCAGTGCTAATAGGTCCAAACAAATCCATGTGAAGGACTTCTAAAGGTCTAGAGGTGCTAATGTCCTTAGTGGGGTGAAAAGTGGAGTGGACTTGCTTTCCTAGTTGGCAGGCATCACAACGGTGGTCTTTTGAAAACTTGAGTTTGGGGACACCTCTAACTAGGTCTTTTTGAGTCACTTTCCTAAGGGTTTTAATACATGCATGACATAATCTCCGGTGCCATAACAATGAATCATCAACCACTATTTTTAAATAAAATGAAGCAGTACATTCAATGTTATTTAAATCAAGCATGTACACATTGTTGATCCTTTTTCCCTGCAAAATAGTATTGTTACTTAAACTTACAATGCATGAATCCGTAAAGAACTGCACGATGAAGCCTTTGTCACAGAATTGACTGATGCTGAGCAAGTTGTGCTTCAATCCATCTACAAGCAAAACATTTTCAATCATAAGATTCTTGGAATTACCAATTATACCTGCGCCTACCACCTTCTTGGTGGTGTTGTCTCCAAGAGTAACATTGCCTCCAGTCCTGGACTCTAGTACAAACAACTGGTTGGCATCACCAGTCATATGTTGAGAGCATCCACTATCCAGGTACCACATAC
>NW_021318472.1:41840-49063 GCF_001605985.2 Dendrobium catenatum | reverse complement strand
TTCAGTGCCACTGTTTTCTCTTTCTTTTTCTCACCTGCATCAAGATTTCTTTGATTCACCCCTTGCTCGTAAGCAATGAGTGAGCCAAGTAAGTTATCAATCGAATAGATGTTTAAATCCTTAGATTCAGTTATAGTAGTGATTTTAGCATCAAAAGAGGAAGGCAAGCATCGTAAGATTTTATTTACTTTTTTATAGTTTGAAAGTTCTCTTCCTAGGGAATACAAAGAAGTTATAATTTGAGTAAACCGTGTACACATATCAGAAATTAATTCAGAAGGTTTCATACGAAAAAGTTCATAGTCATGCAAAAGAATATTCAAACGAGATTGTTTCACTTCGTTGGTTCCTTCATAAGTAATGCACAACTTATCCCAAATATCTTTTCCACTAGAGCAAGTAGAAACATGCATGTAATCCTCAGACTTTAAAGCACAGAAAAATCAAATCAAACACTTCGCATTCAATTGAGCTAAATCTCTTTAATCGGTAGTCCATTCAGAAAAAGCAACTTTAGTTTTAATTCCGTTAATTTCATGAGCAGGTGGAGAATATCCTTCTTTAATAAGCATCCACATGAGATGGTCAGTTGATTGCAAAAAAGTAGACATGCAAGCTTTCCAAAAATCAAAAGGAAGGTTGTCAAACAAGTGAGGTCGTGTAATATAATATCCTTCAGTTGTATTATGATTCCCAAAGTTAGCCATGGATCAAAATTCAAAAAGTTTTCAAACTTTATTTTTATAAATCCCGCTCTGATACCACTTAAAAGTTCATTAGGGATGTTAGGCCATATGAGCTAGTCTCAAGACTGACCAAGAGGGGGGGGGGGTGAATTGGTATTTTAAAAAATTCTTTAAAACTAAGATAACAAATATTACAAACCAAAATCACCATGAAAAAAATGAGTGCGGAAAAATTAAAGTGTGGAAGCAGTAAAAAGAACACAATAGTTTATAGTGATTCGATCAACTTGACCTACATCCACTCCCCGGAGGCGACCTCCGAGTATTGCACTACCAACGTGACTCACTTTTAGCCCCCACAGCTAGGCGGAGAAGCTCTTATAAAAACACCTCCTTTTTGACACATCCGTCAAGGTAGAGAACCCAACTCCTTTTGCTTCCTCCTGAAGTAGACTGAGAACCACGATCACTTGCTGAAACTTACCTCTCCCAACCCTTCCAAGGATAAGAGACTCTAGGGAAGAAGTAGAACAATGCTTGGAGCAACCCTTGTGAACCCCCTTACAAGCTCCCCCTCATAAGATCCTTTCTCTCTCTCTCTCCCTCTCTCTCTCTCCTTTAGGTTTTCTCAGGTCAAGATAGCAGCCAAGGATGTTTAAAAAAAATATTGAACAAGAGCTCTTAAATAGAAGAGCTTCAAAGGAGCTCATTAATTGCAAGTTGTCGACTTTATTGTCTAGGATGATATGGACATCGTCCTTGCCGATCAGTATAAATCTCATAAGATCGGCCAGAGCATCACCCTGAATGCAAACTAGAAAATTAAAAATTTGCTTGATCATCCCGGATGATCTCAAGATCATCCCGACTGATCAGTTCAAATCAGAGAAAAATCATCCAGAGCATCGCCCTGAATTTGAGCTGTCCGATCCAAATCGGCCAGAAGCAACCAAGGGTTTTTAAATGGATCGTCCAGGCTGATCTTGCGATCGTCCAGGACTATGTGATCGTATCAATCATCCTTAATTACTCCCTGATTGCCAGATCGATTTAGGCATAATTATATAATATCGTCTAGGCTGATCAAATAATCGTCCTGGCCGATTTCCAAAAATATAGAATACCTAATTTGATCATGGAAGAAATTTCTTTCTATATTTAGCATATCGTCCTGGCCAATATAGGTATTATCCAGGCCAATTAATTAATTACGGCTGCCTTAACTAAAATCCTAATTAGATTTTCTATTTTGAACTCGATCGTCCAGGATGATATAATTATCGTCCGGGCCGATGTGACTAAAAACACAAGTTCTAAATCTCTCAAGTGTGTGTGTGTAGGGTTACTTAACATCAGTCACTTCAAATAATTACAATTGACTCAAGAAAGAAAAAAAGAAAATTACAGGCTGACTCAACCCTAATCTACCCAATCTTGAGCTGATTCTGATTTTCGTTCGTTCTTTGAATCCTGAAAATGTAAGTGGTAAAGGCAGTCAAAAAGAAGCAGGAGTGTTTTCTAATCATCAAAACATAATTTATGGAATCTGCAATAATATAGGAAGATGGAACATCTAAACCCACTGCCTGGGTGGCAGGGGGAACAGGGACAATGGGAAGTGCTGGGGTATGCCCGATGATCTCAGAGGAAGAGAGCTGAGAGCTAATAGAAAGTCGATGGAAAGAGGGAAAAGAAGCCTCGGTATGGGCACCCCTCTTCCAAGTAAAAGTGGGAGGGGGAAACCTAACTCGAGGTACCTCCACTAAAATGATAGGGGTAATAATAGCAGTAGGCTGCCGGCGCTAAGGGGCCGGAGAAACCTGTGCAATAGGAGTGGTAGGCACTGGTTGCCTAACTTTATGACGAACTGATGGAATGAGAAGTGGCATAGGCACTGGTCGCCTAACCATATGGCGCACTGGCTGCGCAAGTACAGGAACAAGATGAGCAGATGCCCGGGCTGTCTACCGAGTAGCTGGACATCCAAAAACACGCATGATTGTACATCCTCTCCTCTGCAGAGGAGATAACGCAGTAACCTCGGCCAGGGTGGGTCCACCAAGAGTGAGGAACCTCGAGTCCGTGAAGGAACCAAAAGTGATCCCTCCAGCGGATGGACTAGCGAGCAGGGACTCAGGAAAAGTCACATATGCATTCGAGCTAAAGCTAAAAGTAACAAATGGAATGAAGGAAGCCATGACACTGTTGCTAAGAAAGGAAAGTGAAAAGTAAGAAATCAAAATTGAAATCATGAAAGAAGTAAGGAAGGAATGAACTGATAAAGATGGATAAAGGATGGAATAGCCTACAAGGCTGGAAAGAAGTAGAGTAGGGAGAGACCATAGCTAAGAGGAAGGAATCCTAACTAAGGAAATACCCTAACTTGAGTGGGACGGACCTAGTCTGAGGAGTACCAATCCTGGAGTACACACAAAAAAAGATAATATATAATCCAAAGATGGAGAGAGAAACTGGTCCCACCGTGATCGCCAGAAACCTATGGACCTCTGAAAGAGCACCACGTAAATAGGCCAAGTGGAAGCGAAAGATTGGACCATACATGCGATTCACCATGGAGGCTAGCAGCTCTCGCCTACACACCTCGATGGGTAATAATATATATATCCTAATCACAATCGCGGGTTTCCCCCATCCGATACATCAGCTTGAAATGGAGTTTATGAGATAGTGGAATTCAGTTTCCCACGGGAGCAAGCCGCCGTGGTTAATTACATCCTAGGCTGGAGCCCGAGAAGACTCTCGACTAAGGATCATACATTATCCCTTCTAAAGTGGGATTGACATATAGGGCTAAGACTAGGAAGTCCTATCCAAAGGGAAGAAAGGTCTTATTTGGCTCAATCAACATGCATGGTTCACACCAATATTTCGGAGGATATAGTGTACTAAAGAGAAACAGGAGAAAGAAAAATCAAGTACTCAACACATGCGTGAGAGAAAAGATGAAGGTGGCATCATCCTGTGATGTAGATAAGTAGGATTTATAGTCCCTGAAGAATAGGAAACTTACCTATTATTTAGGAATATTACGAGACCAGATGTAGTATCCTTAAATCCTAAATCTAAGTTGGGTTTAGTGTTCTACACACACTGAGACCCATGTCCTAACTAATGCAGTGCAAAACCTGGACTTACCTCGACCTGGATTAGGGAGCCAGCTAACCACCTAATCGATTCAAAGCCATGTAGTCTAGTCATCTATGAAAGATTGATAGGTGGGTGGTACAAATTTTTTGAAATAGGTCTGACATTTAGAGGGTTTCCTAATTGGTCCTAAACTTATGTTGGTAAATGCTCCTAACTAATGCAATTAAAATTTTATTTTAATTAGTTTCTAATATAATGCATGCTAGTTAAAGCTTCCAAATTAAATTTGTTTGAGATTTTAAAAACAGGCTTATTATAAAATAATATTTAGAAAAGACGGGACCTCCCCAGGTCTGGTACTTCTTCCTCATAGGCCAGATTATTCAGACTCTACCCGCAGGCTGGGAGGTGTCTTATTAGAAGGAGAGAGAAGGATGCATTGATATGCATGCGACCCCAGACAATTCCGGCAATTTTCTAGGTTCGTTAAATTTCTATGTTATTTAAGGCTTAAAATTTTAAATATTGGTTATGAGTAGAGAATATTTTAGTACTTAAAGAGTCTAACGAATATCTAGGCTAAAATAAAATATGACATGCAATTCGCTAGTAAACTAGAAAGATCAAGTAACCCTTGAGGCACACATTATAGAATAAAACACATCAAAAATAAATAAATCAATCAATTAAATATCCATAGGCCAATTACCCTTTAATTACAAACCAGGGTCTACAGAAAATAAAGTGGCTGGGTACCACTGCCAATAAACTAGATTTCTAAGCCTATGACTGACGCAAATGACTTTGAGTGGGATATTAGGTCTTCTAGTCTTCAATCTTCAGTCTTCTTTGGAATCCTTCTCTTTGGACTCCTTGGAACTCTCCTCCTTTGACTCCTTGGATCTTTCATGCTTGGACTCCTTAAATTCATCGTTGCTTGAATATCCAAATGAAGAGATAATCTCCCCTGAAAAGGGGTATTGCCTTTTCTCTTTGGATATTTGAATCCATCCAAACTCAATCTTCCAAATGAAAGAAGACTCTCCCCTATGAGGATGCTTTATTCTTTTAAAATTTGAGTTGGATAAGAATTTCCCAACTCAAAGTCATTTTCACAATTATCACCAATAATACAAATATTTTTTACATTAATACACATGACGGCCATGCTTGTCCATACTCTTAATCATTGAGGGCTAATGTAACTTCTGGAGCATTTGTAGTTGTTATAATAATTATTTTTTATCCCTCAGTTATTTAGCGGGAGCTGAGCAAAGTCTGAAGCACCTGCATAAGAAATCATTAGAAATCATGACATTTGCTCTTCCTTTTGCGTTGTATGGGTATGGCCACCTGCAAGAAGAATAATATATAAATTTTATCCCTAACCTAGGGGTAGATATAACAAATATCACATCAATTTCATAGAGTGCAGTAAAGTAAACAAACATGATAATTTCATCACAATATGCAATGAAAACACGAAAAACCATGCACACAGTAGAAAAGGAAATACCGGCCTAACCTAGATCTAGAGGTGGTGCCCTAGCAAACAATTCTATATGTGTGTAAGGTTTGTGTGGCTTTGGATAGGTTTTATGTAGGATGATTAGTTTAAATTGCCTAAGGATAGAATTTGTTGAAGGCCAGAAAAGAAAATTTTAGTTGAAGTGTTAGATATTAGTGAATTAGGATCTATTTTAGATAATTTAATTTATTGGTTCAGTTTTAAATGCCCAGGGTAGTGATATTTGAGGTTTAAATTGTATTAGCATATTTTGGAAAGCCTCGGGTCCTCCTAGGTGTCAGGCTAAGGGGGTCCAGGAAATAGGCTAGGTTTGGGGTTTATAAAATTTTAGGTAAATACTAGACCTTAAGATGAGTAATTAGATAGGTAGTTGTTGGATTGGAGTTTCCTATGCAAAGTTATGAATTTTCCAAGTTTAGGGCCTTAGAATGTAGGTTAGGGTTGACCAGAAAGTTAACTTTTGGATTTAGGTTAGTTTCTAGAATCCTAATATTTTTGATAAATACTAGACCATATATGAAGTTAAATGCAATTGAGTTTTTCTAATTTGGAATTTTTATAATTGGTTATGAATTTCTAAAATTTGAGTATTTATTGGAATTATCTAAATTATCTAATTCAAGGGTAATTTTATAGTTTTGATCTAAAACAGCTCCAAATGGATTGGAATCACCCCCAAAGGATAGGAATGACCTGAGAAAGTGTTTCCAAGTGTTTGGGGAAAATTTAAAATTTTTTAATAATTTTTAATAATTTATTAGGGGGTAAAAAGGTTAGTTTTAATTGAGGTTAAGCTAAGGGTCAGATTGGGGTCAAGCTAAGGAGCCCTAATTATCTCAATTTAAGAACCTAATTTTGAATAATTTGAAGTATTATGGGTATTTTTTTGAGATGAAATGGATTTACTATAAATTTTAGAAGGTTACCGGGCCCTATTTACTAGGTAAGTTAGGGTTGGTTAATTAAGGGGTCTAAAGAGCCCTAAAAATTCTTAGAAAATTCTGGGAGATTTATGATATCACTAAGTTTAATTATTAAAGTTTTAATGTCAATCAAGGATATATCCTAGATCCTAGAATTTTTCTAAGTTTGCTAGAGGGGTCTTTAATTATTGTCCTTAGGGTTTCACTACGTTATAGGAATTTGAAGTGAAGTTTTAGCTAACCCTCAAGGTAACAATGCAGGGAAATACACAAAAACAAAGTAAACACACCATATCCTTAGATCTGAGAGAGCCTAAACTAAGTGGTGGGGCATCCTACACATGCAAACTATGATAAAGAAAAGTAAATGCGTCAAACGAAGTGATTAATAAATGATTGGAACTCAATCATCCACTAATCCACTCCCCCATGACTTGCTCTTCACATGCACAATCTATGTTTAAAATTTTATTGATTGTGGATCTCCCAAAACTAGGATTTAATTATAAGTAATTTTAAAATAATTTAAAATACTTATTAATATATAGATTTTAGAAAATAATATGGTTGAAAGATAGATCAATTTGTAATACATATGTGTATAGGGATGATCCACTAGTCACCCAATCGAGGTTTCAAAATGGTTTGAAAATAATTTTTAATTTTTAAAATAATTATTACAATAGTTTTTTAAATAATATAAAAATACTCAAAATAGCTAAGTAAAATAGAAATCTATCCAAATAGTGAAAATTAACATGTAAAAATAATTTTAAAATAAAATATACATTTTTCTAAAAAGAACAAGGGGTTGCACGCAAAAATCCGATTTAAAATGAATTAGTTTAAATTTTTGAAGTTTAAAGTAATAAAAGAGAATTTAAGAATAATTTCAAAATAATTAATATTCAAAAGTAACTAATAAATGTAATAAAGTTAAAATAATAGAAGTTTCTAAAATTTAGTGTTATTTACTAA
>NW_021318472.1:32571-39207 GCF_001605985.2 Dendrobium catenatum | reverse complement strand
CACATTTAAAAATCAATTGATTGCAAGAAAGTAGACATGCGCATTTTCAAAAAATCAAAAGTAATATTTTCAAACAAAGGTGGTTTGGTGATTGAAAAACCTTCCGCAATATTACGATTATAAAAATTAGCCATGGATCAAAATTCAAAAGTTTTTAAAACTTATTTTTATGAATCCCGCTCTAATATCACTTAAAAGTTTGTTATGGATGTTAGATCTTATGAACTAGTGCCAAGGCTAACCAAAAGGAGTAAATTGGTATTTAAAATAAAATCTTTCAATAATCAAAACACAAACCAAGATTCACCACAAAAATTAAATACGGAAATAATAAAGGAAAGAACACACCAGATTAATAATGATTTGGTCAAACCTTGATCTACGTCCACTCCTCGGAGGTACCCTCCGAGTATTGCACTAAACTCAGTGTTTCTCCTTTAGCCCTCACAGCTTGGAAAAAAAGCCCTTACAAAATCACTTTCACCTTCCCCGGTGTGGCAGAGTAGCCATGTCCTTTGACACCAAAGAGATCTTCTTCTTCCCAGAACTTCCCTCAAGAAGTGTCTTGAATCCGATAGTACTATGGTGCAAGCTCGCTGGAGCGACCATGTGGAATCTCCCTCCACACTCCCTTGAAACTCCCTTCAAGTATCTTCTCCCTCTCTCAAACTCTAGCCTTTCCTTTCTCCCTTTCAAGCTCTCTCTTCAAGTTTCTTTCAAAAGAATGAAGCTACAGTGGCTGCCAAAGACTCTCTTCATGAGAAATAAAGAGGTCTTTAAATTGATTTGCAAAATCGACATTATCATCCAGGCTGATATAAATCGGCCTGGACGATCAGCATAAATTTTGGTCAATCAGCCTGGTCGGTTTGGGATGATTAGACAATTTTTTTAGTCATATCATCCCGATCGATCTTGCGATCGACCCAGTCGATATGATCGTGCAATCAGCCTTAATTTCTTTCCTTAAATACTAGATTAATTTAGGAAAAATTATGCTGGATCAGCCAGACCGATGCTCGGGATGATGACCGGGATGATGTCCAAAATTAAGTAATACCTAAATAGATCTGGCGGCTAATTCTTTCTGAATTGAGCTTATCATCCTGGGTGATACAAAATTATCTAGGATGATGTGCTTAATGATGCATGCCTTAATAAGGATGCCCTAATTAGGGTTTTTATTTTTGAACCAATCATCTAGGTCGATATAAATATCGTCTCGGACGATGTTACCAAAAATAATAAACTCTAGGAAACAGTCAAAAATACTCTCGAGGTGTATGGGTGCAAGGTTACTTAGCATCAAGAATCATATTGTTTACAATAGACTCAAGAAAGGAAAAAATTACAAACTAACTCAGACTTAATCTACCCAATCTTGAGCTGGCTTGAGTTCCACTCGATCCTATGGACCTGAAAAGTCAGTAGGCAAGGTAGTCATAGAAAATCAGGAATGTTTGCTATCTTCAAAATTCTAATCCATAAAAACCGATCCATAATAATCTCTCCCTTTTTTATGGTGGAAAACATAACTGGTTAAATTTGTAAAAAATGAAAAGATTTCCTCCTAATCTACCCCTTACTAAAATAAAACTTTAAAAAATAGGGAAAATAAAAATTTGTTGTTGTTTTTAATTTTTATAAAAAAAGAGATACAAATATAACGGTACATCTTCCCCCTTTGACATTATCAAAAAAGAAGGTGCACAAAAAAAGTCTTAAAAATGAAAAATTTACCTCGTATTTTACTCAAAAACTTAGTAAGGAATGGATTGATACTACATAATCTAGTAAAGATAAGAAATTCAGAAATTGTTAATCCAAGCTCAAGTTTTTTAAAGGCTCAAAAACTTTTTAATCCAATATCTAAATCAAGGAATAAATTAGAAAAAGAAATACTAATTTTTTAAAACTCTTTTCATAAAGCATATCGAATAGAAGATTAATATAAAAATTGGTGAATCAAGAAACATAATTTTTAAGATCAAGTATGGAAAATACTAATGGTTTTCTTAAGCTTTAAGTAATACAGAAAAAGTAAGCATACTCCTTGTGGGCTCATTTTACACCTCTTGTTTGTTTTTAGTGCACTTTGTGCATCTTTTAATTTTTGATACACTTTATGTATCTTTCTCAATTTGGCGTCATTGCGCATCTTTTGATTTGATGTCATTGGCTTTTTTTTTATTTTGCATCATTGGCCTTTTTTTTTAATATGCTACCTTTCTAAAATAAAAGTAAACCCATTCTATTGACACAAAGAACTACTTGATTAAGAAAATTATGAAGTAGAATCAACAACTTGCAAAAGATTACTATGTGATAGATAAAATGCAGGAAGATCAAAAAGTTTAGTTTCAAAATCAAATTTAAAATATGATGAAGATTTTAAATCAAAAGTAGAATAATCTCTTTTAGGAAGAAGAGATTGAGAGTCAAAATCATGAGTTTCCTTCCTTTAACTATTTTTAGAGAAGTCAACCACAACTTAAATAAGAATTTAAGAAAAATAGGAGGTAGATTTTTCATTTTCATTATTTTTTTTAAGTGGTGATGTGTGTGTTAATTAGAGAAAACACTATAAAAATAAGAAGTAAAGTTAAAATTAAAAAACATTAACAAAAAAGAAAAGAAAGAAAGAAAAAATAAAATGAAAAAAGAATAAATTTAAAGAAAAATACATAAAAAACACAAAAATGAATAAAACATGCTAACATAGAAAAATAAAGCACACAAACATTAGTTAAAAGACCATCTTGCTCCTAGTCTGATGATTTAGATGATAAGTCTGCATAGGAGATTTTTTTGCTTTTCATTATTTTCTATTTTTACAACTTGCTTAGCTTTACCATTTTCTTTTGTAGGAAGAGTTCTCAAATTATGACACTGATTTTTCATATTTACAGGCTTCCTACTTCCAAAGAAAACAACATCAGTAGAAATCTTAACATTCTTGCAATTTTTATCTTTGTTCCACTTTTGTTAATGCTTATGCTTTTGTGAGCTTTTTAATTTTCTTGACAATTCATCACTTTCATCACCAACTAAGCCACTTTTCTCCATATTTTCAGTGTTTAGTACTATCATCTCTCCTGCATCCAAAAGTCTATGACCCAAACTTTGCTCATAGGTAATGAGTGAGCCAACTAATTTATCAATAGAATAATCATTCAAAATTTTTAATTCACAAATAGCAACAACTTTAGCATATAACTTATCAAGTAGACAACATAAAATTTTATTAACTTTTTCAAAATTCAAAAACTCTTTACCTAAGGCATGCAATGATGTCACAATTTAAATAAACCTAGTATACATGTTTAAGATCGTCTCATAAGATTTCATGCAAAATAGTTCAAAATCATGCATTAAAATATTTAATCTGGATTGCTTGATTTCATTAGTGCCTTCATAAATAGTGTGTAATTTATCCCAAATTTTCTTACCAGTAATGCACGTGAAAACAAACATAAAGTCTTCAGAATTTAAAGCACAAAACAAACAGTTTAACAATTTTGCATTCTATTGAGCATTGATTTATTCTTCCTTACGCCACTGATTAAAAGCAATATTAATTTTAATTCCATCTATAGTACGTGACAGAACAGAATGACCTGTAAAAATCATTTGCCACATTTAAAAATTAATTGATTGCAAGAAAGTATACATGCGCATTTTCCAAAAATCAAAAGTAATATTTTCAAACAAAGGTGGTCTGGTGATTGAAAAACCTTCCGCAATATTACGATTATAAAAATTAGCCATGGATCAAAATTCAAAAGTTTTTAAAACTTGTTTTTATGAATCCCGCTCTAATACCACTTAAAAGTTTGTTAGGGATGTTAGATCTTATGAACTAGTGCCAAGGCTAATCAAAAGGGGTAAATTGGTATTTTAAATAAAATCTTTCAACAATAAAAACACAAACCAAGATTCACCACAGAAATTAAATACGAAAATAATAAAGGAAAGAACACACCAGATTAATAATGGTTTGGTCAAACCTTGACCTACGTCCACTCCTCGGAGGTACCCTCCGAGTATTGCACTAAACTGAGTGTTTCTCCTTTAGCCCCCATAGCTTGGAAAAAAACCCTTATAAAATCACTTTCACCTTCCCCGGTATGGCGGAGTAGCCATGTCCTTTGACACCAAAGAGATCTTCTTCTTCCCAGAACCTCCCTCAAGAAGTGTCTTGAATCCGATGGTACTAAGGTGCAAGCTAGCTGGAGCGACCGTGTGGAATCTCCCTCCACACACCCTTAAAACCCCCTTCAAGGATCTTCTCCCTCTCTCAAACTCTAGCCTTTCCTTTCTCCCTTTCAAGCTCACTCTTCAAGTTTCTTCCAAAAAAAATGAAGCTACAGTGGCTGCCAAAGACTCTCTTCATGAGAAATAAAGAGGTCTTTAAATTGATTTGCAAAATTGACATTATCATCCAGGCTAATATAAATCGGCCTGGACGATCAGCATAAATTTCGCTCAATCAGCCAACTCGGTTTGGGATGATTAGACAATTTTTTTAGTCATATCATCCCGATCGATCTTGCGATCGACCCAGTCGATATGATCGTGCAATCAGCCTTAATTGCTTTCCTTAAATACTAGATTAATTTAGGAAAAATTATGCTGGATCAGCCAGACCGATGCTCGGGATGAAGACCGGGATGATGTCCAAAATTAAGTAATACCTAAATAAATCTGACGGCTAATTCTTTCTGATTTGAGCTTATCATCCTGGTCGATACAAAATTATCTAGGATGATGTGCTTAATGATGCATGCCTTAATAAGGATGCCCTAATTAGGGTTTTTATTTTTGAACCAATCATCTAGACCGATATAAATATCGTCTCGGACGATGTTACCAAAAATAATAAACTCTAGGAAACAGTCAAAAATTCTCCCGAGGTGTATGTGTGCAAGGTTACTTAGCATCAGGAATCATATTGTTTAAAATAGACTCAAGAAAGGGAAAAATTACAAACTAACTCAGACTTAATCTACCCAATCTTGAGCTGGCTTAAGTTGCACTCAATCCTATGGACCTGAAAAGTCAGTAGGCAAGGTAGTCGTAGAAAATCAGGGATATTTTCTATCTTCAAAATTCTAATCCATAAAAACTGATCCATAATAATCTCCCCCTTTTTTATGGTGGCAAACATTAATGGTTAAATTTGCAAAAAATGAAAAGATTTCCTCCTAATCTCCCCCTTACTAAAATAAAACTTTAAAAAATAGGGAAAATCAAAATTTTTTATTGTTTTTAATTTTTATAAAAAAAGAGATATAAATACAATGGTACATCTTCCCCCTTTGATATTATAAAAAAAGAAGGGGCATGAAAAAAAGTCTTAAAAATGTAAAATTTACCTCGTATTTTACTCAAAAACTTAGTAAGGAATGGATTGATACTGCATAATCTAGTAAAGATAAGAAATTCAGAAATTGTTAATCCAAGCTCAAGTTTTTTTAAAGGCTAAAGAACTTTTTAATCCAATATCTAAGTCAAGGAATAAATTAGAAAAAGAAATACTAATTTTTAAAAACTCTTTCATAAAACATATCTAATAGAAGATTAATATAAAAATTGGTGAATCAAGAAACATAATTTTTAAGATCAACTATGGAAAATACTAATGGTTTTCTTAAGCTTTAAGAAATACAGAAAAAGTATGCATACTCTTTGTGGGCTCATTTTACACCTCTTGTTAGTTTTTAGTGCACTTTGTGCATCTTTTAATTTTTGATACACTATGTGTATCTTTTTCAATTTGGCGTCATTGCACATCTTTTGATTTGATGTCATTGGCTTTTTTTTTATTTGACATCATTGGCCTTTTTTTTGAATATGCTACATTTCTAAAATAAAAGTAAACCCATTCTATTGACACAAAGAACTACTTGATTAAGAAAATTATGAGCTAGAATCAACAACTTGCAAAAGATTATTATGTGATAGATAAAATGCAGGAAGATGAAAAAGTTCAGTTTCAAAATCTAATTTAAAATATGATGAAGATTTTAAATCAAAAGTAGAATAATCTCTTTTAGGAAGAAGAGATTGAAAGTCAAAATCATGAGTTTCCTTCCTTTAACTATTTTTAGAGAAGTCAACCACAACTTAAATATAAATTTAAGAAAAATAGGAGGTAGATTTTTCATTTTCATTATTTTTTTTAATGGTGATGTGTGTGTTGATTAGAGAAAACACTACAAAAAGAAGAAGTAAAGATAAAATTAAAAAAAAAACATTAACAAAAAAGAAAAGAAAGAAAAAAAATAGAATGAAAAAAGAATAAATTTAAAGAAAAATAGATAAAAAACATAAAAATGAATAAAACATGCTAACACAAAAAAATAAAGCACACAAACAATGGTTTAAACACCATCTTGCTCCTAGTATGATGATTCAGATGATAAGTTTGCATAGGAGATTTTTTGCTTTTCATTATTTGCTATTTTTACAACTTGCTTAGCTTTACCATTTCCTTTTGTAGGAAGAGTTCTCAAATTATGACATTGATTTTTCATATGTCCAGGCATCCTACATCCAAAGCAAACAACATCAGAAGAAATCTTAACATTTTTGTCATTTTTACCATTGTTCCACTTTTGTTGATGCTTATGCTTT
>NW_021318472.1:8429-28705 GCF_001605985.2 Dendrobium catenatum | reverse complement strand
TTTTTAATACTTACTTAAATTAACCCGTGATTAGTGCACGTAATCAAGGCCTAATTGAGATTTGCACATCGTACTGTACGAATATGTTCGTACTGTACGATTGGTTTTAAATACTTACTTAAATTAACCCGTGATTAGTGCACGTAATCAAGGCCTAATTGAAATTTGAACATCGTACTGTACGAACTTGATCGTACCATACGATGAACAGAGACGAAGTATGATCGTCCCGGATATCGTCCGGTACGATCTCTTGGTTTTTGTCACATCGTACTGTACGATGTCAATCGTACCATACGATGAACAGAGACGACATCCGATCGTCCAGACCATCGTCCTGTACGAATAGTATCTTGTTGAATCGTACCGTACGATATTATATCGTACAGTACGAATTGTTTTTGTATTGTTCGTACATCTTCGTACCAGGATGATGGCTGTTTATGAAGATCGTACTGTACGATGTTGAATCGTACTGTACGAACAGTAACGGCTACTTTTGAATTCAGAGGTTTTTGGAGCCTTTTTTTAGATATCAATCAAGTTCTTTTTGGAGAGTTTTTACAGAGGGGGTGAACGTGGTTAGAGAGGGATTCCAAGGGAGAAAACTCTAGAGAAATTCTTGAAGGTTGAGAGGAAGGAGGAGGTGAGCGTTGTGAGGGAGAAGATGTGTGAGGGAGATCACACGGTTGCTCCAAGCTTGCTGCATCTTGCTCCTCCTGTGGCCCGAGAAGGATTTGAGGGAGGATCTCCAAGGGAAAGGCTCGTCTGCATCCGTTGCCTCAAGGTTCTCTGCCTTCTCCAGGAGGGAGAAAAATGAGAAGGTTCTCTGCCGTCGCCAAGAGGGCGAAAACAGAGTTTGGTACTCCGCCACGCCGGGTTGGTGAAAGGGAGGTTTGTACAGGCTTCTCCACCTTGCCAAGGGGGGAAAAAGGAGAACTATTTTTTATAGTGAAAATCCCGGAGTGGAGGACTCCGGGGAGTAGACGTAGGTCATATTTTGACCGAACCACTATAAAATTCTTGGTGTGTTCTTTCTTTATCATTGTTAACTTTTTGCTTGCACTTTAATCTTGTCATATCTATTGCATGTGGTTTTTTGTGAAAGCAAATTTGGATAAATCTTTATTTTAATATTTCAAAAACAACAAAAAAATAGAACTCTTGTTTAGGGTTAATTTTATTAATCGAAAGACTTTTACAATTCACCCCCCTCTTGTCATTTAGTAATTTCACAAGTCGCACGGGGTCTCGATCAGATAGAAGGCTTCCACGGATGGGCGGACGCACGGTAAAGTTAGATCCTGACCATTGATCGATGGATCAATGGTCCGGATCACCGATAACTTGATCGCACGGTAGACAAAAACCCTAAAGAATAATTCGTCTCGTTCTCTCAAAATACTCAACCAAATGAGTTGAAATTATAAACATGAACTCTACAGATGAAGAGCATCAATGGGGGACCATTTTTACGGTCTAAAAAGCACTTTACGAAAAGCTATTTAACCCTATGTGTTTTTCTACCTAGGGTTTGTGATATACCTCAATCCACACGGTGGATTCAATCGATCTTGGGCTTGTTGAGCTTGTAGATTGTCCATGAATAATCCTCTAGTTGAAATCGATGCTCGAAACACCTTGGATCGGCGGGAATTCCTCTAGGGACGGTTTAGCCTTCAGTCTTGCCGGAATCTCACTGCTGGCAAGCTTTGGACGACAAGTTTTGGTCGGTAGAGGTGGAAGGAATCAAGGGGAGTTCAAAAATGAGATCCCAAAGCCTAAGGGGGTCAAGGGAAGAAATAAGAGCCAAAAGTCCTCAATCCACCCTAAATTCTTCTATTTAAGCCTCCTAAACCTATCATCAATGGCTAAGATCTAATCTAGGGTTGGATGGGAGGAAAAATAAGTTGAATCCCCCGGGATTTTGAATCAGGGAGCATTTTAACGACTTTAAGTGGCTTCATTAGGTCTTAAATAGGCTTAAATAGGTCATTTTGACCTATTTAAGACTTAAGTTCACCAAGTCAATGGTTGACCTGGTCAACCCAGTCAAGTAGGTCAAATAGCATTAGGGTTTGAGCCTTGGATGGGATTGGATGGACTTGAAATGAAATTAGATCCATTAAGGACAATTGGGTTAACCTAGGTTGACCTAGTCAACCAGGTTGACCCAAGGTATGGGTCTGAGCTCAAGAGACGTAGTCTGACCCATGGGACCTAGGGGAGGTGAGAATTGAGCCCTAGGAGCTCTAAATTAGTTTTGAAATCAAGTAAAAGGGAATCAGGGTCTAACTAGGTCAACCCTGGTTAACCTGGTCAACCAGGTTTACCGAGGAACTGGACATGGGCATAACAGACTTGGCTTGACTCTTTGGACCCATTGGGATGGGTCCTGGGTCTAGCTTGGCCAAATTTGACTAGGTCAACTCTTTGACCTAGTCTAGGGCAAAAACAGGTCAACAATAATATCATGGTTCGGATGACATAACATAAATTTTCAAACTAAAATGAATATGAAGGGATCAACGAATTGAGAAATCCCAACTTCATAAATCATCAAATAATAAAGAAACTAGTCTACAAAAAAAATGGATGAACAAACTAACAAAAAAAATCCTCCACAAAAAGTTGATAAAGGGGGCTGACAGAGAAACCCTGAATCACCTTGAAATTTTAAGAGCACTAAAAATAGGATTTTTCAATTCATGAAATCAGAAAGTTCATTAGGGATGTTAGGCCCTTATGAACTAGTCCCAAGGCTAACCAAAAGAGGTGAATTAGGGCACTGATTTTTCATATGTCCAGGCTTCCTACATCCAAAGAAAACAATGTTAGAAGAAATCTTAACATTATTACCATTTTTACCTTTATTCCACTTTTGTTGATGCTTATGCTTTAGTGAGCATTTTAATTTGCTTGACAAGTCATAGCTTTCATCACCAACTAAGTCACTTTTCTCCGTGTTTTCAGTGTTTAGTACTACATCTCTCTTGCATCCAAAATTTTTTGACCTAAACTTTGCTAATAGGCAATGAGTGAGCCAATTAAATTATCAATAAAATAATCATTCAAATTTTTTGATTCATGAATAATAATAACTTTAGCATCAAACTTATCAAGTAGGCAACATAAAATTTTATTAACATTTTCAATGTTTGAAAACTCTTTACCTAAGGCATGCAATAATGTCACAGTTTAAATAAACCTAGTATACATATTTAAGATCATCTCATAAGATTTCATGCAAAATAATTCAAAATCATGCATTAAAATATTCTATCTGGATTGCTTGATTTCATTAGTGCCTTCGAAAATAGTGTGTAATTTATCCCAAATTTTCTTACCAGTAGTGCACGTGAAAACAAACATAAAGTCTTCATAATTTAAAGCATAAAAAATAGTTTAATAATTTTGCATTAAATTGAGCATTGATTTATTCTTCCTTACTCCACTGATTAAAAGCAATATCAGTTTTAATTTAATCTATAGTACGTGACAGAACAGAATGACCAGTTAAAATCATTTGCCACATTTAAAAATCAATTGATTGCAAGAAAGTAGACATGCGCATTTTCAAAAAATCAAAAGTAATATTTTCAAACAAAGGTGGTCTGGTGATTGAAAAACATTCTGCAATATTACGATTATAAAAATTAGCCATGGATCAAAATTCAAAAGTTTTTAAAACTTATTTTTATGAATCCCGCTCTAATACCACTTGAAAGTTTGTTAGGGATGTTAGATCTTATGAACTAGTGCCAAGGCTAACCAAAAGGGGTAAATTGGTAGTTTAAATAAAATCTTTCAATAATCAAAACACAAACCAAGATTCACCACAGAAATTAAATACAGAAATAATAAAGGAAAGAACACACTAGATTAATAATGGTTTGTTCAAACCTTGACATACGTCCACTCCTCAGAGGTACCCTCCGAGTATTGCACTAAACTCAGTGTTTCTCCTTTACCCCCATAGCTTGGAAAAAAGCCCTTACAAAATCACTTTCACCTTCCCCGGTGTGGCGGAGTAGCCATGTCCTTTGACACCAAAGAGATCTTCTTCTTCCCAGAACTTCCCTCAAGAAGTGTCTTGAATCCGATGGTACTACGGTGCAAGCTCGCTGGAGCGATCGTGTGGAATCTCCCTCCACACTCCCTTGAAACCCCCTTCAAGGATCTTCTCCCTCTCTCAAACTCTAGCCTTTCCTTTCTCCCTTTCAAGCTCTCTCTTCAAGTTTCTTCCAAAACAATGAATCTACAGTGGCTCCCAAAGACTCTCTTCATGAGAAATAAAGAGGTCTTTAAATTGATTTGCAAAATCGACATTATCATCCAGGCTAATATAAATCGGCCTGGACGATCAGCATAAATTTTGCTCAATCAGCCTGGTCGGTTTGGGATGATTAGATAATTTTTTTAGTCATATCATCCCGATCGATCTTGCGATAGACCCAGTCAATATGATCGTGCAATCAGCCTTAATTTCTTTCCTTAAATACTAGATTAATTTAGGAAAAATTATGCTGGATCAGCCAGACCGATGCTCGGGATGATGACCAGGATGATGTCCAAAATTAAGTAATACCTAAATAGATCTGGCAGCTAATTCTTTCTGATTTGAGCTTATCATCCTGGCCAATACAAAATTATCTAAGATGATGTGCTTAATGATGCATGCCATAATAAGGACGCCCTAATTAGGGTTTTTATTTTTGAACCAATCATCTAGGCCGATATAAATATCGTCTCGGATGATGTTACTAAAAATAATAAACTCTAGGAAATAGTCAAAAATACTCCTGATGTGTATGTGTGCAAGGTTACTTAGCATCACGAATCATATTATTTACAATAGACTCTAGAAAGGGAAAAATTACAAACTAACTCAGACTTAATCTACCCAATCTTAAGCTGGCTTGAGTTGTACTCGATCCTATGGACCTAAAAAGTCAGTAGGCAAGGTAGTCGTAAAAAATAAGGAATGTTTGCTATCTTAAAAATTCTAATCCATAAAAACCGATCCATAATAATCTCCCCCTTTTTGATGGTGGCAAACATTACTGGTTAAATTTGTAAAAAATGAAAAGATTTCCTCCTAATCTCCCCCTTACTAAAATAAAACTTTAAAAAATAGGGAAAATCAAAATTTTTTGTTGTTTTTAATTTTTATAAAAAAAGAGATACAAATCTAACGGTACATCTTCCCCCTTTGACATTATCAAAAAAGAAGGTGCACAAAAAAAAGTCTTAAAAATGAAAAATTTACCTCGTATTTTACTCAAAAACTTTGTAAGGAATTGATTGATACTGCATAATCTAGTAAATATAAGAAATTCAAAAATTGTTAATCCAAGCTCAAGTTTTTTTAAAGGCTCAAAAACCTTTTAATCCAATATCTAAATCAAGGAATAAATTAGAAAAAAGAAATACTAATTTTTTAAAATTCTTTTCATAAAATATATCTAATAGAAGATTAATATAAAAATTGGTGAATCAAGAAACATAATTTTTAAGATCAAGTATGGAAAATACTAATGGTTTTCTTAAGCTTTAATTAATACAGAAAAAGTAAGCATACTCTTTGTGGGCTCATTTTACACCTCTTGTTAGTTTTTAGTGCACTTTGTGCATCTTTTAATTTTTGATACACTTTGTGTATCTTTCTCAATTTGGCGTCATTGCGCATCTTTTGATTTGATGTCATTGGTTTTTTTTTATTTGGCATCATTGGCCTTTTTTTTTAATATGCTACCTTTCTAAAATAAAAGTAAACCCATTCTATTGACACAAAGAACTACTTGATTAAGAAAATTATGAAGTAGAATCAACAACTTGCAAAAGATTACTATGTGATAGATAAAATGCAGGAAGATGAAAAAGTTTAGTTTTAAAATCTAATTTAAAATATGATGAAGATTTTAAATCAAAAGTAGAAAAATCTCTTTTAGGAAGAAGAGTTTGAGAGTCAAAATCATGAGTTTCCTTCCTTTAACTATTTTTAGAGAAGTCAACCACAACTTAAATAAGAATTTAAGAAAAATAGGAGGTAGATTTTTCATTTTCATTATTTTTTTTAAATGGTGATGTGTGTGTTGATTAGAGAAAACACTACAAAAAGAAGAAGTAAAGATAAAATTAAAAAAACATTAACAAAAAAGAAAAAAAAGAAAAAAAAATTGAATGAAAAAATAATAAATTAAAGAAAAATACAGAAAAAACACAAAAATGAATAAAACATGCTAACATAGAAAAATAAAGCACACAAACAATAGTTTAAACACCATCTTGCTCCTAATCTGATGATTTAGATGATAAGTCTGCATAGGAGATTTTTTGCTTTTCATTATTTGCTTTTTTACTGCTTGCTTAGCTTTACCATTTTCCTTTGTAGGAAGAGTTCTCAAATTATGACATTGATTTTTCATATTTCCAGGCTTCCGACTTCCAAAGCAAATAACATCAGTAGAAATCTTAACATTCTTGCAATTTTTATCTTTGTTCCACTTTTGTTGATGCTTATGCTTTTGTGAGCTTTTTAATTTTCTTGACAATTCATCACTTTCATCACCAACTAAGCCACTTTTCTCCATGTTTTTAGTGTTTAGTACTATCATCCCCCCTGCATCCAAAAGTCTATGACCCAAACTTTGCTCATAGGTAATGAGTGAGCCAACTAATTTATCAATAGAATAATCATTCAATTTTTTTTTAATTCACAAATAGCAACAACTTTAGCATTTAACTTATCAAGTAGACAACATAAAATTTTATTAACTTTTTCAAAATTTGAAAACTCTTTACATAAGGCATGCAATGATGTCACAATTTAAATAAACCTAGTATACATGTTTAAGATCGTCTCATAAGGTTTCATGCAAAATAGTTCAAAATCATGAATTAAAATATTTAATCTGGATTGCTTGATTTCATTAGTGCCTTCATAAATAGTGTGTAATTTATCCCAAATTTTATTACCAGTAGTGCACGTGAAAACAAACATAAAGTCTTCAGAATATAAAGCACAAAACAAACAATTTAATAATTTTGCATTCTATTGAGCATTGATTTATTCTTCCTTATGTCACTGATTAAAAGCAATATTAGTTTTAACTCCATCTATAGTACGTGACAGAACAGAATGACCAGTTAAAATCATTTGCCACATTTAAAAATTAATTGATTGCCAGAAAGTAGACATGCGCATTTTCAAAAAATCAAAAGTAATATTTTCAAACAAAGGTGGTCTATTGATTGAAAAACCTTCCACAATATTACGATTATAAAAATTAGTCATGGATCAAAATTCAAAAGTTTTTAAAACTTATTTTTATGAATCCCACTCTAATACCACTTGAAAGTTTGTTAGGGATGTTAGATCTTATGAACTAGTGCTAAGGCTAACCAAAAGGGGTAAATTGGTATTTTAAATAAAATCTTTCAGCAATCAAAACACAAACTAAGATTCACCACAGAAATTAAAATACAGAAATAATAAAGGAAAGAACACACCAGATTAATAATGGTTTAGTCAAATCTTGACCTATGTCCACTCCTCGGAGGTACCCTCCGAGTATTGCACTAAACTCAGTGTCTCTCCTTTAGCCCTTACAGCTAGGCAAAAAAGCTATTACAAAATCACTTTTACCTTCCCCGGTGTGGTGGAGTAGCCATATCATTTGACACCAAAGAGATCTTCTTCTTCCCCGAATTTCCCTCAAGAAATGTCTTGAATCTGATGGTACTAAGGTGCAAGCTCGCTGGAGCGACCGTGTGGAATCTCCCTCCACAGTCCCTTGAAACCCCCTTCAAGGATCTTCTCCCTCTCAAACGCCAGCCTTTTCTTTCTCCCTTTCAAGCTCTCTCTTCAAGTTCCTTCCAAAAGAATGAAGCTACATTGGATGCCAAAGACTCTCTTCATGAGAAATAAAGTGGTCTTTAAATAGATTTGCAAAATCGACATTATCATCTAGGTTAATATAAATATCGGTCTAGACGACCAGCATAAATTTCGCTCAATCAGCCCGGTCGGTTTGGGATGATTAGACAACTTTTTACTCATATCATCCCAATCGATCCTACGATCGACCCAATCGATATGATCATGCAATAAGCCTTAATTTATTTCCTTAAATACTAGATTAATTTAGGAAAAATTATGCTGGATCAGCCAGGCCGATGCTCAGGATGATGCCCGGGATGATGTCCAAAATTAAGTAATACCTAAATAGATCTGGAGGCTAATTCTTTCTGATTTGAGCTTATCATCCTCGCCGATACAAAATTATCCAGGATAACGTGCTTAATGATGCCTGCCTTAATAAGGATGCCCTAATGAGGATTTTTATTTTTGAACCAATCATCCAGGCCAATATAAATATCGTCTCGGATGATGTTACCAAAAATAATAAACTCTAGGAAACAGTCAAAAATTCTCCCGAGTTGTATGTGCGCATGGTAGCATCAGGAATCATAATCTCCCTCTTTTTTATGGTGGCAAACATTAATGGTTTAATTTGCAAAAAATGAAAAGATTTTCTCCTAATCTCCCCCTTACTAAAATAAAACTTTAAAAAATAGGGAAAATCAATTTTTTTTTTAATTTTTATAAAAAAAGAAATACAAATACAACAGTACGTCTTCCCCCTTTGACATTATCAAAAAAAGAAGGGACACAAAAAAAATTCTTAAAAAGAAAATTTAACTCATATTTTACTCAAAAACTTAGTAAGAAATGGATTGACACTGCATAATCTTGTAAAGATAAGAAATTCAGAAATTGTCAATCCAAGCTCAAGTTTTTTTAAAGACTCAAAAACTTTTTAATCTAATATCTAAATCAAGGAATAAATTAGAAAAAGAAATACTAACTTTTTAAAACTTCTTTTATAAAATATATCTAATAGAAGATTAATGTAAAAATTGGTGAATCAAGAATCATAATTTTCAAGATCAAGTATCGAAAATACTAATGGTTTTCATAAGCTTTAAGTAATACAGAAAAAGTAAGCATACTCTTTGTGGGATCATTTTACACCTCTTGTTAGTTTTTGGTGCACTTTATGCATCTTTTATTTTTTGATACACTTTGTGTATCTTTCACAATTTGGCGTCATTGCGCATCTTTTGATTTGACGTCATTAGCTTTCTTTTTTATTTGGCATCATTGGCCTTTTTTTTGAATATGCTACATTTCTAAAATAAAAATAAACCCATTCTATTGACACAAAGAACTACTTGATTAAGAAAATTATGAGCAAGAATCAACAACTTGTAAAAGATTACTATGTGATAGATAAAATGTAAGGGGATAAAAAACTTAGTTTCAAATTAAATCTAATTTAAAATATGGTGAAGATTTTAAATCAAAAGTAGAATAATCTCTTTTAGGAAGTAGAGATTGAGTGTCAAAATCATGAGTTTCCTTTCTTTAACTATTTTTAGAGAAGTCAACCACAACTTATATAAGAATTTAAGAAAAATAGGAGGTAGATTTTTTATTTTCATTATTTTTTTTTAAATGGTGATGTGTGTGTTGATTAGAGAAAACACTACAAAAAGAAGAAGTAAAGATAAAATTAAAAAAAAAAATAACAAAAAAGAAAATAAAGAAAAAAAAAATAGAATGAAAAAAGAAGAAATTTAAAGAAAAATACAGAAGAAACACAAAAATGAATAAAACATGCTAACACAAAAAAATAAAGCACACAAACAATGGTTTAAACACCATCTTGCTCCTAGTATGATGATTCAGATGATAAGTTTGCATAGGAGATTTTTTGCTTTTCATTATTTGCTATTTTTTCAACTTGCTTAGCTTTACCATTTCCTTTTGTAGGAAGAGTTCTCAAATTATGACACTGATTTTTCATATGTCCAGGCATCCTACATCCAAAGCAAACAACATCAGAAGAAATCTTAACATTTTTGTCATTTTTACTATTGTTCCACTTTTGTTGATGCTTATGCTTTGGTGAGCTTTTTAATTTACTTGACAAGTCATCACTTTCATCACCAACTAAGCCACTTTTCTCCATGTTTTTAGTATTTAGTACTATCATCTCTCTTGCATCCAAAAGTCTATGACCCAAATTTTGCTTATAAGTAATGAGTGAGCCAACTAAATTATCAATAGAATAATCATTCAAATTTTTTAATTCACAAATAACAAAAACTTTAGCATCAAACTTATCAAGTAGACAATATAGAATTTTATTAACTTTTTCAAAGCTTGAGAACTCTTTATCTAAGGCATGCAATGATGTCACAATTTGAATAAACCTAGTATACATGTCTAAGATCGTCTTATAAGATTTCATGCAAAATAGTTAAAAATCATTCATTAAAATATTCAATCTGGATTGCTTGATTTCATTAGTGCCTTCATAAATAGTGTGTAATTTATTCCAAATTTTCTTACTAGTAGTGCACGTGGAAACAAACATAAAGTCTTTAGAATTTAAAGCACGAAACAAATAGTTTAATGATTTTGCATTCAATTGAGCATTGATTTTCTCTTCCTTACTCCATTGATTAAAAGGAATATCAGTTTTAATTCCATGTATAGTACGTGACGGTACATAATTACCAGTTAAAATTATTTTTCACATTTAAAAATCAATTAATTTCAAGAAAGTAGGCAAACAAATTTTCCAAAAATTAAAAATTATATTTTCAAATAAAGGTGGTCTGATGATTGAAAAACCTTCTGCAATATTAGGATTACAAAAATATCCATGGATTAAAATTCAAAAGTTTTAAAAACTTATTTTTATGAATCCCGCTCTGACACCACTTGAATGTTCGTTAGGGATGTTAAGCCCTTATGAACTAGTCCCAAGGTTAACCAAAAGGGGTGAATTGGTAATTTAAATAAAATCTTTCAGAAATCAAAACACAAACCAAGATTCATCACATAAATTAAAGTGTAGAAATTAAATGCATAAATAATAAAGGAAAGAACACATCGGATTTATAGTAGTTCGATAAAACATATACCTACGTCCACTGCTCAGAGGCACTTTTCGAGTATTGAACTAAACTCAATGTCTCTCCTTTAGCCCCCAAAGCTAGGCGGAGAAGCCCTTACAAAATCACTTCCACCTTCCCCGGTGTGGCGGAGTAGCCGGGTTCTTTGACACCAAAGAGATCTTCTTCTTCCCAGAACTACCCTCAAGATAATCCTTGAATCCGATGGTACTAAGGCGCAAGCTCGCCGGAGCAATCGTGTAGAATCCCCCTCCATATTCCCTTAAAACCCCCTCCAAGGATCTTCTCCCCTCTAACAAACTCCACCCTTTCCTCTCTCCCTTTCAAGCTCTCTTTTCATGTTCCCTTCAAAATAATGAGGCTACAATGGCTACCAAAGACTCTCTTCATGAGAAAGAAAGATGTCTTTAAATAGATTTACAAACTGATATTATCGTCAAGGCCGATATGAATATCGGCCTGGCTGATCAGCATAATTTTTTTTCAATCAGCCAGGTTAGTTTGGGAGGTTTATGATGTCATTAAGTTTAAATTTTAAAGTTTTCATGTCAATTGAGGATCTATCCTAGATCCTAAAATTTTTCTATGTTCGCTAGACGGGTCCTTAATTGTTGTCCTTAGGGTGTCACTACGTTATAGGAGTTTGAAGTGAAGTTCTAACTAACCCTTAAGGTAACAATACAGGGGAATACACAAAAGCAAAGTAAACACACCATGTCCTTATATTTAGGAGAGCCTAAAGTAAGTGGTGGTGCATCCTAAACATGCAAACTACAATAAAGAAAAGTAAGTGGTGGTGCATCTGAATGATTGGAACTCAATCATCCACTAATCCACTCTCCCATGACTTGCTCTTCACATGCACAATCTATATTTAAAATTTCATTTATAGTGGATCTCCCAAAATTAGGATTTAATTATAAGTAATTTTAAAATAATTTAATATACTTATTAATATATAAATTTTAGAAAATAATATTATTGAAAGATAGATCATTCATAATACATATGAGTATAGAGAAGATCCACTGGTCACCCAATCGAGGTTTTAAAATGGTTTGAAAATCATTTTTAATTTTTAAAATAATTAGCTGAAGGCATAAAGGATTTAACTAATGTTATAATGATAATGTAATTATAAATGAGCAATTTTACAACACATCAAAAATAAATTATAATGTAAAAAAAATCACCAAAATTTTAATCTACATTAAATTTTCATCAAACAAAACATCAAAATTTTAAAAACCGTCATATTCGGATTAATTTGAGGCAATCTAAGAGTCATAATGGTAATAATAATAATAATAATAATAATAATAATAATACGAAAATAATTAAGATTATTAAAATAGTTATAATATTAATAATAATAAAATAATAATAGTAATACTTAACATACTTAAAATAATAATAATAATAATAGTAATAACAGAAAAAAATAATAATAATAAAATAATATATATATATTTATTTATTTTTAATTTTTTTGTATTTATTAAAAATATACATATTATTTTTAAATGAAATTAATTTTAAAATGAAGAGGGTAAAAATACGAGCAATTCAGTATATTATACGTATTGTTTTGCTCAAAAATAAATTTATTATGATTTATTAACTAAAACCAGATTTAAAAACTAATTAAAAATAATTTAAAATAGATAAATCGGTGGCTGCTACTCTCGGGCTACCATTTGGTGCTCCTTGGTTCACTCCCGAAATGCGGGGCAACCATTATCAATGATTGTGCCGCCGCGCAATCATTGCTAATGATTATCGGCGGCGGAGCAATGATCCACCGTGACTTAACATAGTCAGCGCGGGATCTCAACCGTTGGATCCACGCCATATGAAATCAACGGCCAAGATCGAGCCGCACAGGGACTTGATCCGACCGAAGGCTTCCGCGGTTGGGTGGACGCTCGGTAAAGCCAGATTCTGACCGTTGATCGCGGATCAACAGTCCGAATCACCGATAACACGATCGCATGGTAGACCGAAAACCCTATAGAATAATTCATCTTGTTCTCTCAAAACACTCAACCAAATGAATTGAAATTTTAAACATGAACTCTACAAATGAAGAGCATCAATGGAGAACCATTTTCACTGTTTAAAAAGCACTTTATTAAAATCTATTTAACCCTACATGTTTCTACCTAGGGTTTGCAATATACCTTAATCCACACGGTGGATTCAATCAATCTTGGGCTTGTTGAGCTTGTAGATTGTCCATGAATAATCCTCTAGTTGAAATCGATGCTCGAAACACCTTGGATCAGCGGGAATTCCTCTAGGGATGGTTTAGCCTTCAGTCTTGCCAGAATCTCGCCGCCAGCGAGCTTTGGATGATAAGTTTTGGTCGAGAGAGGTGGAAGGAATCAAGGGGAGTTCAAAAATGAGATCCCAAAGCCTAAGGAGGTATCAAGAAGAAATAAGAGCCAAAAGTTCTCAATCCCCCCTAATTTCTTCTATTTAAGCCTCCTAAACCTATCATCAACAGCTAGGATCTAATCTAGGGTTGCATGGGAGGGAAAATAAGTTGAAACCCTAGGGATTTTGAACCAGGGAGCATTTTAGCAGCTTTAAGTGCCTTAATTAGGTCTTAAACAGGCTTTAATAGGTCATTTTGCCCTATTTAAGACTTGGGTTAACCAAGTTAATGGTTCACCTGGCCAACCCAGTCAAGTAGGTCAAAGAGCATTAGGGTTTGAGCCTTGGATGGGATTGGATGGACTTGAAATGAAATTAGACCCATTAAGGCTAATTAGGTCAACCTAGGTTGACCTAGTCAACCAGGTTGACCCAGGGTATGGGTCAGTGCTCAAGAGACTTGGTCTGACCCATGGGACCCAGGGGAGGTGATAATTGAGCCCGAGGAGCTCTGAATTGGATTTGAAATCAAGTAGAAGGGAATTAGGGTCCAATTGGGTCAACCCAGGTTAACCTGGTCAACCTGGTTGACCTAGGACCTGGGCTTGGGCTCAACAGACTTGGATTGACTCCTTAGATCCATTGGTATGGGTCCTAGGGTCTAGCCTGATCAAATTTGACCAGGTCAACTCTTTGACTGATCTGGGAAAAAAAAAAGGTCAACAAACAGACCCTCAACAGGAGCTGTAAACAACTAGTAAACTGCTCGTGTTGGCATTGACCAACCATGCCAAAGGAAGTAGAGTGAGAACTTAAGTGAAAGGGTACCAAAAAGGTGGAAGAAAAGTAGGAAACTCTTCTCCTGGCCTTACCCTATAGCGAGGGTGGAGCCTAGGAGAGAACGAAGAGCATCAGTGCTCAAGTTAAGTGTCACCAAAATGGTTGATAAGAGGTGGGGCCTTTTCCTATCCTTCAATAAGGGCAGAGCTAAGGAAAGAAACAATGTAGAGATCACCATAAGGGTGAACAAGAGGTAACGTGATTCTCCCCTAGCCTTACCCTGTAGTGAGGGCAGAGTTAAGGGAAGAAACAAAATAGAGATCACCACAAGGGTGAAAAAGAGGTACAGTGATTCTGTACCTAGCCTTACCCTATAGTGAGCGCAGAGCTAAAGGGAGAACTGAGAGTAAAGGTCACCATGAGGGTGAAAAAGTAAGGGGGGTTTCTCTCACTGCCTTGCCCTAGAGCAAGGGCAGAGCCGAAGAGAGAACCGAGGGTAAAGTAGTAAAAGTAGATCAACTATCTGCCTGATCATATCAAAATAGTAGAATAGAAGGTGAAGGAGGTCCCATCTCCTCCTGCTCATCTCAGAATAGTGGATTGGGGTGACTCAATATTTTCCTAACCAAATTGAAACAGTAAATAAGGGAGTCATAAAATCTGGTGCTTGCTTGATCACAACAGGACACTCAGGGAAATAGGTGGTGAGGAATACCTGCAAGGGACTCTGTCAGGCTTCCTCAACCAAGTAAAGCTAACTATCTGTCTGACTATATCAAAACAGCTAGATAGAAGGCGAAAAGTATCTCGTCTCCTCCTGATCCTTTCGAAACAGTGGATTGGGGTGACTCAATACTTCTGCCTGACCTCAACAAAAGTGACTAAGTCACAAAATGGAAGCCTGCCTACTCTATAATATGACATCCAAAGAAAGAGGGTGGTGAAAAATGCCTCCCAGGGACTCTGTCGAGCTTTCTCAACCAGGTAAGTAAAACCTACTACTAGTCTGACCGCATCTAGACAGCAGGGTAGAAGAGGATCTCGCTCCTCCTAATCCTTTCAGAATAGTGGATTGTGTGACTAACTACTTCTGCCTGACCTCAGCAAGAAGCTCATAAGCCACAAATATGGAAGCCTGATTAGTCTTTTACAGGACATTCAGAGTAAAGGGGTGTTAAGGAATGCCTCCTAAGGACTCTGTCGGGCTCTTTTAATATGGTACGTAAAACCTACTACCAGTCTGACCGTATTTGGACAGCGGGGTAGCAAGTAAAAAGGATCCTGCTCCTCCTGATCCTTTCAGAATAGTGGATTGGGGTGACTCACTACTTCTGCCTGACCTCAGCAAGAAGCTCATGAGCCACAAAATGGAAGCCTAGTTAGTCTTTAACAGGATATCCAGGGTAGAGGGGTGTTGAGGAATGCCTCCCAGGGACTCTATCTGGCTCGCTCAATCGGGTAAATAAAACTTACTACCAGTATGACCGTATCTGGACAACGGGGTAGTAGGTGACAAGGATTCTGCTCCTCCTGATCCTTTCGGAGCAGTGAATTAGGGTGACTCACTACTTCTACCTGACCTCAGTAAGAAGCTCATGAGCCATAAAATGGAAGCATGTTTACTCTTTAATAGGACATCCAGAGTAAAGAGAGGTGGTAAGGAATGCCTTTCAGGTGCCTGGCCAGGCTTCTCTTAGCTAGGTAAGCTTCAACATCTGCTCGACCAGCTCAGCCTTGTAAATGAGGATACTCACTCAGTCCTTTCAACTGAGTGAATAAGGAGTCAGGATCTGATGCCTACCTAATTATAACAGGATAATCAAAAGGAAAGAAGAGTGGTGAGGAGTACCTTCCAGAAGCTTTGTTAGGCTCTCTCAACCAAAGAAGTAAGACCAACTTCCTATCTGTTAGTATCAAAATAACATAATAGGAGGTAAAGGTCACCTCAATATCAGCCTGACACAGCTCTATGTAGGGATGTGAGGGAGAAAGGAAAGATATATGGAAGAATTTTAAGGGTAGAGCCACCTAAGGAATCCCAAGCTAGCGCTTTGGTAAACACATGGTAGAGGAAAAATCATTGTGGATATGAATATCCAAATGCCATCAGGATCTCTTAGGAAACCCTAACCCTACATAAAAGGGGAGGAGGACATCAGAATGATGTCTTCTCAGAAAGTTGGAAGAGATACACCCTCAGTAGAGTGTGCAGAGGGAAAGTCTCACTCCAAGGAAGTCAAAAGAACTGAAGTATTGAAGGGGCATCTTTGTTATGGAAAATAGGACTAATCTTAGTAGAAAAAATCATCAAAAAAATCTACAATGGTTAACCTATACTAACTGATGGGGACCTTGTAGAAAGTAGAAGTATCATCAACATATCTAAAGGACCTCTCCGGCAACTAGGAGTGGTCTCAATGGAAAACTAGTGGCAGAAGACACTAAAGAGCTGACTTTCTGCTAGAAAATAAAGGCTTAAGAAAAAGTGATCGTGGCACTTAAGGCACGATGCCCCATATCATGAGGTAAGAGGAAAAGAAACAAAATAGCGAGGGAGCACTCTCTCCACTAAGGACAACAATTCTGAACAAGAAAAAGCACACAGGGGTAACACCCACATAAACTAGAAAGACCTTGTAAAAAGTTGAAGTGACCTCAACACATTCATAGGACTAATATAGTAACAGAGCCTAGTGTATGAATGGTATGATAGGCCACAAAAAAGGAGTAAAAGAACTGATCTTCTGCTAGAAGATCAAAGTTCTCAAGGCAGTGATGTTAATATCTAAGACAAGATATACTACATCACCACTGAGGGAACAATCTGAGGTAACAAGAGAGCACATTTGCCACCTAGTATATTAATTT
Organism: Dendrobium catenatum; assembly: GCF_001605985.2. Classification (NCBI taxonomy): domain Eukaryota; kingdom Viridiplantae; phylum Streptophyta; class Magnoliopsida; order Asparagales; family Orchidaceae; genus Dendrobium; species Dendrobium catenatum. Next base: position 11,692 of record NW_021318472.1, on the reverse strand, counting down.
TGAGTGCAATTAATGATCATCAAAAGGTTACAGTTGTAACACCTTTCCTAACCGGGTAGGACCCTATCAGAAGTAAAAGTGACACTACCACATTCATAAGACCACTCTGGCAGCTCAGAGCAATATATGAATGGAAGAGTAGTATGCCAAAAGAAGGCAGAAGGGGATTAATCTTTCCCCAAAAAAATCTAAGCCCAGTGGAAAAGTGATGCTATCATCTGAGATTAGACGCACCACAAGAAAACCAAAAATAAATAAAATCATAAAGGATCATAATCAAATGAGTGTGGAATCATCCTTGAAGCAACCATCAAGGTGCTTCAAAGGAGAAGAAAGAAGAATTCTTTGGGGAGTTTATACTCTTATAGAGTTTTACCGAGTTCCTCCTGCGACAAGGGCAACTAGTTTTGCTCTACTAAGAGCTTTCCTCTTTTATTACATGTATATTTTTTTATAAGAGGGAATAGTGAATGACTTTGATAATCCAGGCCATATTTGCAACATGAACAAAACTAGAAAAGAGATTACACATGATCTTATAAAGAAGTGAATAATTGGTTTTGATAACCAAGACTATATTTAACTCATATGAATGAACTGTGGAGCACAATCATAGTAAAAATGATGTATAACTAAAAAAAAATTAAAATCAGGATAGATAATCAACACTACCACTCCTGACTAACATAGGATGGTATGGACCCAGTATTCTACCTCAAAAGAGTCAAATCTAAAGACTACGACATCCCCACTCATATTCAACTCATATGAATGGACTAGGGTCTACAACTATCAGATCAGGACTAATAGGAGGAAGAAGTTCAAACTGAGATAGTGGATCTCTATCACCACACCTGACTATCATAGGAGGGTGAGAACCTAGTATCATATCTCAAAAATAGACTTGAATTATTGGTTTTGATATCCTAAAGCACACATGGGCTGACAAGTGAAACTGGGGGACTAAGCCCTGTAAAGGGGAGAACCAACTAAAATCTTATGTACTAGCACCAATGTGATTGGTGCACACAGATAGAAGTACAAAACATCCCTACAACGTATTAGCTTATCACCTTCATGGATACCCTTATACCCTTCAAAGAGAACGTTGTGTGGTAGAGGATAAATCATCGTGGCCATACAGACTGTCAAAAAGTAAGAGGGATCCTTTTAGGAGCTATATATACAACGGAATATCTACAAGCGGTAGGGAGCTCCCCTATAACGTACTAGACTCAGGCATAATACTTTTTCAAGTACTACCCGTTGATGTCAGGCATGGGGTGAATGCCATTTGCATCAACAAGTAGGTATATATCACCATCATAAAATTGCTCTACAACGAAGAGGCCTTCTCAAATAGGCTCAAACTTACCACCTCGTCGACGATATAAAATGATAGGGGTCTAACAAGGAAAGTGCGGGGTCTAACAAGGCAATCGTGGTGCCGGGCCATTCAGGCTTGCATAGCTTGAGGCTCTAATAAGCTTGTAAATGAAGCTCCTCTAAACCATCAAGCTCTTCCAACCTTAGTCGGGAATTATATTCATTAGATAGATTATATCTAACTGCCATACGTAGTGAGGGGATCTCGACCTCAAGTGGGAGGACTGCATTAACCCTAAAAGCTAAAGCATACGGGGTGGACTGAGTAGGAGTATGGTATGTAGTCCTATAGGCCCATAATGCTTCAGGTAACTTATCATGCCATTCTCTTTTATTTTCAACAAGGATTTTTCTTATTAGTTGCATAAGAGTTTTATTAAATGCCTCTGCCAAACCATTGGCTTCGGGGTAGTAAATCAAGAAGTATCACTAATTGATGTTATGGCTACGGGAAAATCTGAAAATTTTGGTGCTTCTAAAGGATGGGCCGTTATTAGAGATTATATGATGTGGAACTCCAAAGCGATAAACAATGTTATCGCGAAAGAAACACATCACATCTTCTAATTTAACTTTCTTAAGTGAGATAACTTCTGCCTATTTAGAGAAGTAATCAGTGCTGCTAAAATAAACCTATGACCCTTAGAAGAAGGAGGGATTATAGAACCCACTACATCCATGCCCCAACCCTCAAATTGCCAAGACAAAATAGTAGGGTGCAATGGATTAGGGGGTTGGTGAATCACCGTACCATGAATCTAGCACTGGTGGCACCTCTTAGCGTGCTCCATATAATCGTGGATCATAGTCATGCAGTAGTAGCCAAGGCATTTAATTCTACCTTTCATTTTGAGTCTGGACTGATAGGCACCGCAAAGCCCTTCATGTATCTCTCTCATGACCATACTAGCCTCTTCTTTATTATGGCATCACAACCATATTTGGTCAAAAGAGCATCGATACAAGGTTTCATTTATATAGACGAATGATAGAGCTCTCTTTCCGATTTGAGCGGTGAGAGATCTATCATATGGAAGCCTACCATTCTTCAAGTATTCTATGAAGGGCACTCTCCAATCTGACTCCTCATCAACAGCAAACACTGTGAGGCTATAATCATGAGAAGACAAGTCTGTGGGGTACAGGGCTTGACCATACTAGATAGAAATGGACACGAGGTTTCCATTAGGGTCAGCTAATTCTTTTGCTAACTTGGCCAAGGCATCTGCTTTTCCATTTTCAGATCTAGGGATCTTGGCCAAAGTTACTTTTGGTATAAAGCACAAGAGCTCCATTACTTTATTATAATACGGCAAGAGCTCGAGCTTAAGCACTTTGTAGACTCCAGTTACTTGATTGATTATAAGTTGGGAGTCTCCAAAGATCTTCACCAGTATAATATTCATCTAAATGGACAAATTTAACCCCAAAATCAAAGCTTCATACTCAACTTCATTATTAATATGAGGTTCTAATAAACTATAAGAGTACCATAGAGTGTGACCTTCAGGGGACACAAAAATTAAGCATAATCCTACCCTAATTTTGGGAGTTTCATATGGCTTTAGGGCTTTAATGGATGACGCACCATCAAAGTAAACCTCCCAAGTAGGAGACTGCTCTTCATCCACACTCATGATTAATTCATCAGGTAGCTCATCATTTAGTGGGAAATCAGCAGGGATCAGGTGATCGACCATAAAGTCAGCTAGAGCCTATCCTTTGATAACCCGCTAAGGAATAAAAGTGATATCAAATTGCAGTAAGATCATAGACCACCATGCTAGATAACCTGAGAGGGTCGAACAGGTCATCAAGTACTACAAGAGGTTTGTTAAGGTAGTTGCTATTTGCATACTTTACATTTTTGCAACTTA
>NW_021318472.1:0-3623 GCF_001605985.2 Dendrobium catenatum | reverse complement strand
TTCTCCTAGCCTTACCCTATAGTTAGGGCAGAGCCTAGGAGAGAGTGAAGAGCATATGTGCTCAAGTAAAGTGTCACCAAAATGGTGGATATGTAGTGGGGCCTTTTCCTGGCCTTACCCTTCAGTAAGGGCAGAGCTAAGGAAAGAAACAAGGTAGAGATCACCACAAGGGTGAAAAAGTGGTAACGTGATTCTCCCCTAGCCTTACCCTGTAGTAAGGGTAGAGCCAAGGAAAGAAATAAGGTAGAGATCACCACAAGGGTGAAAAAGAGATAAAGTGATTCTCCCATAGCCTTACCCTGTAGTGAGGGTAGAGCTAAATGGAGAAATGAGAGTAAAGGTCACCACGAGGGTGAAAAAGTACTCCCTGCCTTGCCCTATAGTGAGGGCAGAGCCGAGAGAGAACCGAGGGTAAAGTAGTAAAAGTAGACCGACTATCTGCCTGAACATATCGAAACAGCATAATAGAAGGTGAAGAGGGTCCCATCTCCTCCTGCTCATCTTAGAATAGTGGATTGGGATGACTCAATATTTGCCTGACCAAATTCAAACACTAAATAAGGGAGTCATGAAATCTGGTGCCTGTATGATCACAACAGGACACTCAGGGAATAAGGTGGTGAGGAATACCTGCCGGGGGCTTTATCAGGCTTCCTCAACCAAGTAAGTAATGCCAACTATCTGTCTGTCTATATCAGAATAGCTAGATAGAAGGCTAAAAGGATCCCGTCTCCTCCTGATCCTTTCGGAACAGTGGATTGGGGTGACTCAACACTTCTGCCTTACCTCAGTAAAAGTGACTAAGCCACAAAATGGAAGCCTACCTAGTCTTTAACAGGATATCTGAAGAAAGGGGGTGATGAGAAATGCCTCCCATGGACTCTGTAGGGCTTTCTCAACCAGGTAAGTAAAACCTACTACCAGTCTGACCGCATCTGGACAGCGAGGTAGAAGGTGTAAAGGATCCCGCTCCTCCTGATCCTTTTGGAACAATGGATTGGGGTGACTCACTACTTCTGTCTGACCTCACCAAGAAGCTCATAAGCCATGAAAATGGAAGTCTGCTTAGTCTTTTACAGGACATCAAGAGTAAAGGGGTATTAAGGAAGGCCTCCCAAGGAATCTATTAGGCTCTCTTAATAAGGTAAGTAAAACCTACTACCAGTCTGACCGTATGTGGATAGCGGGGTAGCAGGTGAAAAGGATCCGCTCCTCTTGATCTTTTTGGAAAAGTGGATTGGGGTGACTCACTACTTCTGCCTGACCTCAGCATGAGCCATGAAATAGAAGCCTGTTTAGTCTTTAACAAGATATCCAGGGTAGAGGGGTGTTGAGGAATGACTTCAAGGGACTCTGTCGAGCTTGCTCAACCTGGCAAGTAAAACCTACTACCAGTTTGACCGTATCTGGATATTGGGGTAGCAGGTGATATGGATCATGCTCATCTTGATCCTTTCAGAATAGTGGATTGGGGTGACTCAGTACTTCTGCCTGACCTCAGTAAGAAGCTCATGAGCCACGAAATGGAAGCCTGCTTAGTCTTTAACATGATATCTGGAGTAAAGAGATGTGGTAAGGAATGCCTTCCAGGTGCTCTGGCTAGGCTTCTCTTAACCATGTAAGCTTCAACATCTGCTCGACCAGCTCGACCTTGCAAATGAGGAAGGGGTCCATACGCATTCAGTCCTTTGAACTGAGTGCATAAGGAGTCAAGATCTGATGCCTGCCTGATTATAACAGGAAAATCAGAAGGAAAGAAGAGTGGTGAAGAGTACCTTTCAGGGGCTTTGTTAGTCTCTCTCAACCAAATAAGTAAGACTAACTACTTGTCTGTTAGTATCAAAATAGCAGGATAGGAGTTAAAAGCTACCTCAATATCAGCCTGACATGGCTCTGTGTAGGGATGTGAGGGAGAAAGGAAAGGTATATGGAAGAATTTTAAGGGTAGAGTCACCTAAGGAATCCTAAGCTAGCTCTTTGGTAACCATATGGTAGAGGACAAATCATCGTGGGCATGAGTATCCATATGCCATATGGATCACTTAGGGAACCCTAACCCTACACAAAAAGGGAGGAGGACATCATAATTATGTCTCCTCATAAAGTTGGAAGAGATACACCTTCAGTAGAGTGTGCAAAGGGGCAGTCTCACTCCAAGGAAGTTAAAAGAACTAAAATAATGAGGGGGCATCTCTTTTATGAAAAATAGGACTAATCCTAGTAGAAACAATCATCAAAGGAGCTATAATGGTAAACCTATACTAACTGATGGGGACCCTGTAGAAAGTAGAAGTATCATCAACATATCCAAAGGACCTCTCCGGCAACTAGGAGTGGTCTCAATGGGAAACTAGTGGGAGAAGAAACTGAAGAGCTAACTTTATGCTATAAAATTAAGGCTCAAGAAAAAGTGATGGTGACACCTAAGGCACGATGCCCCATATCATCAAGTAAGAGGAAAAGAACCAAAGTAGCGAGGGGCACTCTCGCCACTAAGGACAACAACTTTGAACGAGAAAAAGCTCACAGGGGTAACACCCACATAAACTAGTGAGACCTTGTGGAAAGTGGATGTGACCTCAACACATTCATAGGACTAATCTAGCAATTGAGCGTAGTATATGAATGGTGGGATAAGCCATGAAAAAGGAGCAAGAGAACTGATCTTCTACTTGAAGATCAAAGTTCTTAAGGCAGTGATGTTAATATATAAGGCAATATATACTACATCACCTCTGAGGGAATAACTTGAGGTAACAAGAGAGCACATCTGCCACCTAGTATATTAATTATGAGTGCAATCAATGATCATCAAAAGGTTACAGTGGTAACACCTACCCTAACCGGGTAGGATCCTGTGAGAAGTAAAAGTGACACTATCACATTCATAAGACCACTCTGACAGCTCAGAGCAGTGCATGAATGGAAGAGTAGTATACTAGAAGAGGGCAGAAGGGGAATGATCTTTACTCAAAAAAATCTAAGCCAAGTAGAAAAGTGATGCAATCATCTGAGATTAGATGCACCATGGCACAACCAAAAATAAATAAAATCATAAAGGATCATAATCAAATGAGTGTGGACTCATCCTTGAAGCAACCATCAAGTTGCTTCAAAGGAGAAGAAAGAAGAATTCTTTGGAGAGTTTGTACTCTTAGAGAGTTTTATCGGGTTTCTCCTGTGACAAGGGCAACCGGTTTTGCTCTACTAAGAGCTTCCTTCTTTTATTACATGTATATTTGTTTATAAAAGGGAATAGTGAATGACTTTGATAACCAAGGCCATGTTTGCTACATGAACAAAACTGGGGAATGAGATTACACAGGATCTTATAAAGAAGTGAACAATTAGTTTTGATAACCCATACCACATTCAACTAATGTGAATGAACTGGGGAGCACAATCGTAGTGAAATTTATGTATAACTAAAAAAAATCAAAATCAGGATAGAGGATCAACACTACCACTCCTTACTAACATAGGATGGTATGGACCCAATATCCTACCTCAAAAGAGTCTAATCTAAATACTGCGACATCCCCACTCACATTCAACTCATATGAATGGACTAGGGGATACGACTATCAGATCAGGACTTATAGGAGGAAGAAGTTCAAACAGGG